>NC_136508.1:89784722-89863404 GCF_053919585.1 Euprymna scolopes | reverse complement strand
TTAAAAATAACATTTGTGCCAGTTATTTTAGTAACATACATCAGTAACAATATACATGTGGTCAGTTTAGGCCTTAAAACATTACACTTAGTCATAGAATGAGAAATTATGATTTCCAAAAAGAGGAAGCAGTATAAGTAAATAAGAGCAGGAAAACAGGTTTGGTGAATAAGCAATAACTTAATTGCTTCCTAAGCAATTATTTGCACAATTTACCAGTTTTTGTATGGTCTTGATTTTATTTTTGGAGATATCTCATATTTTGTACTGTAATGTAATGCTTCCACTTCATCAAGATATTTCGGTCCATCAGATCACTGCAACTCCTGTCTGGACAGCTGTTTTCGTTTTAGTTGCGATGTCACACACAATCAATGAAAGTTCTGTCTTTGAGTGGGATCACTGTGGATTACATTGGATAACAATCAGATTGGAATCTGAAAGTTATCCAGTGGAATTGCCAATTGGAATTTGGCAATTGGATTAGTTCGGGATCAATCCGGAATTACAATCTTATCTCCCCCACCCAAAAAATAACGGGTATAAATCAATAAGAAGCAATCCACGGCACTATAGCCCTTTATAGCTTCTTCCTTTTTTTGTTTACAAAGGAGTCACCACTTATCAAGGCCCAAAGGTCACTCGAGGATAATGGGTAATGAGTGTACACAAGTCAATGACACAATATCCTAGTAATCGTTAGTAGTGGAAATTTGGTAAATTGGATTACTTAAAGGGGTGGCTCATCAAGAATTTGTTTATGTTGGACTTGAATATGATCAAATTGTAGTCAGCTGGAAAGCAGGGAAATGGAAGAGAGTTCCACAGGCATGCCGTTCTAAGAAAGCAGCTTTGTTCATGAAATCTAAGTTTAGGATTAGGTACATCAAAAAAGTGGGGGAAATTATTGATAATGGTTTCAGGTAGACGAGTCTTTTTCATGAAAGTTTAGCAAGAGGGGGGCATAGATTGGAGCTCAGACAGGCTTGTAATGTCTCTTCTGTGGGGAGAGGTTGCAGAGAAGAGAAAAGGGCACCTCCACCAGGTTACAAAGTCTATTTTGAACTAATGAAAGTATGATAAAAGGTTTCCAGCAGTTCCTTCCCAGATGTGACAACAGTACTCAATCTCTGGATGTACCTGACTCTTACTCAGGTAGAGAATTGCATCAGCAGTGAGATATCTACTAGAGCGCTAGAAGGATCCCACCATTTATCCAGCCCAGAAGCCTGTCAAAACATGGAGCCTCCCCAAGACGAGAGCCATTCATTTCAATTGATGCTAGATAGGAGATCAGAGCGTTGTGGTAGGGATATCTCCCGAGAAGACCCTAATTTACCTCATATGTGCTTCTGGGTTACACTTACTTACACCACCGCATTTATATTTGCCCTCTATCACCTCCACAACAGCGGAGTTACTATCTTTAAGAGTATATCTGAAAAAAATTGACCACATCCTATCTGCTCATCATTCAGCTAACATTCACATTTGCGGTGACTTCAATGTCCATAATGTGGAATGGCTGACCCATTCAAACAAGACAGATGATGAGGGGAGGTTCTATTATGATTTTGCCATTGCCTATGACCTCACTCAGATTGTTCACGAACTCATCCGTGTGCCCGATACTACCGGTCAGTATGCAAGCCTTCTAGACCTTTTTCTCACAACTTCCCCTGAGCTATGATCATGTTCCATTCTCTGGGATCCTCCGACCACTCAGTTGTATCAGTTAAGATAAAAATGAAATGTAATAAGTCTTCAGACGTACCTCTCTACCGTACTGCATATCGATACCCTATGGCTGACTGGGATAGCTTCAATACATTTATATCTGATCTATCTCTGCATTCCATGTTTAAAAGATGTGTCCTCTATAGTATCAGACCTGACTGAATGGTTAATTTTTTTTTTTTTTTTTTTTACAAAGGCATCACCACATTATCAAGGCCCAGAGGCCACTCAAGGATAAGGGTTAAAGAGTGTACAGTAGAAATTGATCAATATAGTAATCATTAGTAATGAAAATTTGGTAAATTTAATAACTTATATGGAACGGCTCATCAAGAACTTATTTACTTTAGACTTGAACACAACCATATTGTAGTCAGCCGGAAAGCAGGAAAACGGAAGACAATTCCACAGGCGTGCAGTTCTAAGAAAGAAGCTTTGTTCATGGAATCTACGTTTAGGTTTAGGCACATATAAAGAGTGGGGGAAATTATTGATAGTGTTTACAGCTAGACGAGTGTTTCTTGTGAAAGTTTGGCGAGGGGGGACCATAGATTGAAGCTCAGTTGAACACTTTCCATGAAAATAACGATACATCAGAGACAAACTCGCAACATCTCTTCTGTGAGATAGAGGTTGCAAGGAGGAGAAAAGGACATCTCCTACGAGGCTACGAAGTCTATTTTGAACTCTATCAAGGCAGGACAAGTCCTTTCTAGCAGCTCCTGCCCAGATGTGGCAACAGTATTCCATCCTTGGACGTACCTGGCTCTTGTATAGGTAGAGAATAGCATCAGCAGTGAGATATCTACCGGATCGATAGAAAGATCCCACCATTTTTCCAGCGGCCTTGGCAACAGATTTGATATACGTGTTCCATTTAAGATCAGGAGTAATGGTCAAGCCCAGAAGCTTGTCAAAACTTGAGGCCTCCTGAAGACGAGAGCCATTCATTTCAATTGATGACAAATGTGGATTAGAATGTTGATGATGTAAAGAGAGAAGCTTGGTTTTAGATGCATTAAAAGTAACCAGCCACTCCTTTCCCCATTGTACTACGTGCTCAAGATCAGAGGAGAGAGAATTGGAGAGAACTTGGTCGTTTACTGTCTTAGATGTGCTACCATAAATGGTAGTGTCGTCAGTATAAATGTCTACAAATGATGTAAGGATATGATTTGGAAGATCATTAATGTAGATCAGGAAAAGAGTTGGGCCCAGGATGGATCCCTGAGGGACACCGGCATTAATACTGTGAGCTTCTGATTTTTGCCCCTCAACTACTACTCTTATGAACCTATCAGAAAGAAATGATTTAATAATTGAAAAGACTTTTCCAGCTATACCATAGCTAGCGATCTTATGAAGTAAACCTTTATGCCATACCCTATCAAAGGCTTTAGATATGTCAAGAGCAATTGCCCTAGAAAGATTGCCACCGTCGAGAGATTTGCAAATCCTATGCGATATAACTGTAAGGACATCTGCTGTAGATCTAGCAGAACGGAAACCATACTGAGTGTCACTAAGAAGGTTATTTTTGTTGAGATGTTTGATTACTTCTGTATTTAACACAGATTCTAGCAACTTACTCATGACGCACAGGAGACTTATTGGCCTGTACTGAGAGGGGGATGAGCGATCACCTGAATTCTTAAATACAGGGCATACTGATGAGATTTTCCAGGGAGATGGGAAACTATTCTCCTTAAGACAACGTTTAAACAGTTTTGTAAGTATGGGCGCTAGTTCAGGTTGAAGTTTTTTGAGTACTATAATTGGAATACCATCAGGGCCAGTTGCTTTACTCGAATCAAGGTTTTTGATTAGCTTCGCAACATCACGTACAGATATACGTATATCACATAGCGTGTTTTCTGATACAGGAGGAAATATTGGGGGTTGGCGGTCTTGGTCGCAAAGGGTAGAATTAGCTGCAAAGTTCTTGACAAAGAGTTTGGCTTTGTCTGATGCTGACGAGATTACCTCAGGTCCATTGATAATAGTTGGGATGGAGCACACACTTCTGTTCAGGATTCTGTTTGCTATTTGCCAAAACTGATGGGAACCAAGCCGCTGCTCAGCTACTTTGGACTTAACAGATTGAGCATACAACACTCTTGCGTTCCTTATTACTTTCTTACAATGGTTGCTGGCAGTCCTGAAAACGGCTTTAGTTTCCATACATCTATTACGTTTGAAGCAGTGGAAAAAGTGATTTATGTGCGCAATGGCAGCAGCACATTCTGGAGAGAACCATGGCTGGCTGTTAGGTTTTTGCTGAAACTTTTTAGAGGGTATGAAATGGTCAATACCTACAATTAACCATTCAGTTCATCCAAAAAATTCCAACAAACACCTAACAGCCAGCCATGGTTCTCCCCAGAATGTGCTGCTGCTATCGCGCACAGAAATCACTTTTTCCATAGCTACCAACATCATAGATGTACTGAGATTAAAGCTGCTTTCAGGACTGCCAGCAACCACTCTAAAAGAGTAATAAAAATGCAAGAGAGCTACATGCTCAGTCCGTTTAATCCAAAGTAGCTGAGTAGCGGCTTGGTCCCCAACAGTTTTGGCAAATAGCAAACAGGATCCTGAAAAGAAGCATGCATTCTATCCCAACCATCATCCATGGACCTGAGACCATCTCGTCAGCATCAGACAAGGCCAAAACATTTGCCAAGAACTTTGCCATTAATTCTACCTTATGTGCCGAAGGCCATCAACTCCCCGTATTTCCTCCTATAACAGACAACACGCTATGCAACATACAAATATCTGTGTGTGATTTCGCCAAACTAATCAAGAACCTAGATTCCAGTAAAGCAACTGGCCATGATGGCATTTCAATTATAGTGTTGAAAAAGCTTCAAACAGAATTGCCCCATACTTACAAAACTGTTTAAGTGTTGCCTTAAGGAGAAGTGCTTTCCAACACCCTGGAAAACCTCATCAGTATGCCCTGTATTTAAGAGATAAGTCATCTCCCTCTCAGTACAGACCAACAAGTCTCCTGTGTGTCATGAGTAAGCTGCTGGAATCCATATTAAATAGAGAAGTAGTCAACCACTTCAGCAAAAATAACCTTCTTAGTGACATGCAATATGGTTTCCCTTCTGCTAGATCTACAGCAGATGTGTTAACGGATATATCTCATAGGATTAGTGAATTTCTTGACAAAGACTTCCTTTCTAGGGCAATTGCTCTTGACATATCAAAGGCCTTCGATAAGGTATGGCATAAAGGCTTACTTCACAAGATTTCCAGCTACGGTATAACTAGAAATGTTTTCTCAATTATTAAATCCTTTCTCTCTGATAGGCTCATGAGTAGTGGTTAATGGGCAGAAATTAGAGGCCTATAGTATTAATGCTGGAGTCCCTCAGGCATCCATCCTGGGCCCAACTCTCTTCCTGATCTACTTCCAAAACACATACTTAAATCATTCGTGGATATCTTTGCTGATGACACGACCATCTATGCCCATACACCAAAGCTGTAAATGACTCTCTGATTCTCTCTCCTCTGATTTTGAGCGCATGGTACGGTATAGTAAGGGGAAGAGGTGACTGGTTACTCCTAATGCATCTAAAACCAAACTCCTATCTTTACATCATCAACGCCCTGATCCCTATCTGGCATCAATTGAAATGGATAGCTCTCGGCTTGGGGAGTCTCCATGTTTTGATAAGCTTCTGGGTTTGACCTTTACTCCTGATCTGAAATGGAACACATACATCAAGTCTGTTGCCAAGTTTGCTGGAAAAATCGTGGGATCCTTCTACCACTCTAGAAGATATCTTACTGCTGATGCAATTCTCTATCTATATAAAAGCCAAGTACGTCCAAGGATGGAGTACTGCTGCCACATCTGGGCAGGAGCTGCTAAGAACAGCCTATCCTGCTTTGACGAGTACAAAATAGACTTTGTGGCTTAATTTCCCTTCCCTGCAACTTCTCTCTCACAGAAGAGACGTTGTGAGCCTGTCTTTGTTTTCTCGTGACTTGCATGGCAAGTGCTCGTTTGAGCTCCAATCTCTGGTCCCCCCCTCACCAATCTTTCACGATAAACACCCATCTAGCTGAAACCACTATCAATAATTTTTCCCACTCTTTATCTGTGCCTAAATCAAAACATAGATTCCATGAACAAAGCTTCTTTCTTAGAACTGCACGCCTGTGGAACTCTGTTCAGTTTGCCTGTTTCCCACCTGACTACAACTTGGATGTGTTCAAGTCCAACATAAACAAATTCCTAATGAACCACCCCCTTAAGTAAGACACTTTATCAAATCTCAAATACTAACGATTACTACGATACTATCCCATTGATTATTGTACATGCAATAACCCTTATCCCCGAGTAGTTTCCGGGCCTTGGTAAGTGGTGACCACCATGTAAAAAAAAAAAAAGAAAAAGAAAACCAATTCTACTCCGCTCTTGAGGTTCACTTTCACAAATATCCGTGGGCTTAGAGGTAATATAGATGATGTAGACTCTTACCTTTTAGTAAACTCCCTGGATATCTTGGCATTATGTGAAATAAACTTACACTCTTCAATCCCCTCAAACTACTTTAACATTACAGGATACCTCCCTCTTTACCGTAAGGACTCAGATAGATGTATGCATGCACCTAGAGTCTATATTCATAGCACCCTCCCTTAAACTAGAGAGAAAAATCTTGAATCTGATGACCAGGCTTTATGTGCTTTCGACTAACATTTCATCACTGCGTTAGTTACTTATATTTTCTCTGTTGTTTTTTCATCAAGTCAGGATTGTACCCTAATAGATCATGTCTTTGATAGTATAGATCCAGCACTCTCCTTGGATAGTAACGCCCAAATACATGCGTTTGGTGACTTTAATGTCCACCATAAAAATTGGCTCAGTTTTTCAGGTTACACAGATGCAGCTGACGCTCCACTAATAGTTTTTCTATAGCCCATTCCCTCACATAGACAGTAATGTTTCCAGCTGGCCTACCAGATCGTGAACCTCAGCAGACTTCACTTCTAGACCTATCACTCACCACAGTACCTGAGGATTGTGTGACTAATGCTCACAGTCTACTTGGAAATGCAGACCACCTAGTGATATCAGTTGACATCACATTTAAATCCCAACCTCAAGGTGAGGAATCATTGCTCAAAACAACAAGGTACTACAACAGGGCTTACTGAGAAACCATTAAAAAACACATTTGAGATGCCCCATGGGCCGATATCTTCTTTCTTCTTGCTGAACAGAGTGCCACTAAGACAACTGATTGGTGCAAAGTGGGAATTGAAGCACATGTTCTCACACGGAAGTATCATAGCAAGCCCACCTCACTCCCATGGTTCACTACAGATTGTGCAGCTACTATGGCAAAGACAGCATGCATTTCGTCAGTTTGTACATCATAAGTCAAATACAAATAGGCAAAATTCGTAGATGCTAGAAATCATTGTAAGAGAGAAATAGTGACAGTCAAAAGAAAGCACACTGAAATAATCAGGGAATGCATAGAATTGCCAAAAATAGAAACTCGTGATTTCGGAAAAATCTATACTAGTGTAGTGAATAAAGAACAATCAGTAATTCCTCCACTGAGCAACAACCAGAAGGTTGCATGCACGGTAATGGAAAAGGCGGAACTGCTGTCCTGAGGATTGCCTCTAATTCCACCTTAGAGCCAACAAACAATTCCCTCCCAAATTTCCCTATGAGGACTAAAGCCACATTAGACGATGTAAAAATCACCCCTTCTCATGTCTGCGATACATGATACATCCAAATCCTTTGACAAAGTCTGGCACAAAGGACTGCTAATGAAAATTAAATCGTACATTATAACTGGACGTATACTAAATATAATTAGATCCATTAGACAATAAAAGCACACAGGTTGTTGATGGACATCCAAGCAGATTAACATTAATGCGGAAGTGTCTCAGGGGTCGATTCTTGGACCATTATTATTCCTGATATTCAAAAACGACCTCCCTGATAATATTGTGTCCGAGATGGGTATATTTGCTGATGATACGATGCTCTATAACATGCATTAGGGAAGAAAAGATGTAAATAAATCTAAGACAATCGAAAAATCATTAGAAAATGACCTCCAGACCATAGGTCAATGGGGACGCAAATGGATGGTAATATTTAATGCTTCTAAGCTGCTCTCCTTTAACAATTACAAGACATCTCTCAAACCGCATATATCGATGAAAAAAAAAAACACCCTACCTGAGAATTCTACCTTTAAACTCCTTTTTTGGGACTATTTTACCATATTTTACTTTGTGGGCAATATGAACTGGAATAAATACATAGAGGACATTGCAAAGACTGCTGCAAAGATGGTGGGTTCCCTCTATTGAGCTAAAAGACTACTCACACATGGAGTGTTGTTGCCATATCTGGGCTGGTGCATCTACCACTAGCCTCTCCACCTTGGATAGGTTCCAAAAAAGTTGTCAATCTAATCGGTCCCATTTTATCAATTAAGCTTCAGTTCTGTTCTTGTCCCATCGTCACAATGTTGCATCTCTGTGAATGTTTTAATGGAATGTGTTCTGATGAACTCGTTGCACTTGTACTCCGTACATATCTCCGACAAACCCGTTCAGCAATAAGATCTCACCCTTTCACTGTTGAGGTCCCTAGATGCCAGAAAGCTTTCTATTCTAATAGTTTCTTCCCTTGAAATCTGGACTTTGGAATTCCCTTCCTGCTACCTGCTTTCCTGGTCGTACTGATATGCAGAAGTTTAAATGTAACATAAACCGACATCTTGCTAATCTTTCCTAGACATGGTTTCAAAAAGTAGCCTTTTTCGTCCAAGTGGTGATATACCTTGTATGAGTTAACGTTAAATAAATAAATAGAGCTGGTAGAGTGTATATGTGAGTATATTTATCATACAAGTGAATGTTAGACATAAAAAATGATATACATGAAAAGTAATTATAAAATGCTGAATAGGTGTGGGAGGTTGGTATATGGATCTGCAGAACAGATTTCCACATAGTGGTCAAGGAGTCGGGAGTCTGAGTCAGAGTCGGAGTCCGGAGTCTAAGATATCAAAGGAGTCATAGACAGAGTCGGCATTTTAGGAATTCAAGGAGTCGGACTTTCACCATCCGACTCCGCAACCCTGTTTGTACATACATCATAATCCTTCACACATATTTACATTTGTAGATACGTTATCACCTTTAAGACACATTTATATTTTTAGATAAATTACCAGCTTTCACACACATTTGTACAAAACGTTATCACCTTTCACACACATTTATATTTATACATACGTTATCACCTTTCGAGAACATATTTGTACATGTTATAATGTTATATAGGGGTTTCATTAAGAGAGTTTTATTAAGAGAGTTTTAGAGAGTCTTAGTGAGAGTTTGTCTTATTACAAGTGATGTTGTAAGGGAGAGATGTTGAGAGATTTAGAGAGATTGTTGTTGCGTTCCGTGTTTGTGTTATGACGATTCATATTTATTAAAAGTTCATTACTTAGACGTGTAGAAGAAGAAAGCTCTTTGAGTGAGGAGATAGTGTTCAGACAGTCTTAGTGTAGATATGAGATGTAGAGTTCACATTGTAGATATGAGATGTGTATGTCATGACATTTTATAACACAGACATATAGACATATAATAACAATTCACTTTACCTTTTGTTGAATCACAACACAAGACAATGTTTTATAAAAACACATGATGGGTTTATTACTTCAGGACCGGCCGTGGTTTTCATCATCAAGAATTCAAAGCTTCACATATTAAGTTTCAAAGTGACCGTCTCGCTTCTAGACGTTCGAATTCCAAACTCTCTCTGAGTTTCTCACTAACTAACTAACTAACTAACTAACTCTCACTTCCTATATTGAGAAATCCATGCATGTCCGGCCAACGTGACCACAATTCACGTGCCATCAACATGCGCGACCTGCACGTTTCCGAACATTCTGATTTCCCATTTTTTCTTTGTTGTTTTCACAAAGGAATTCAACCTACATATCTAATTCATTTAACCCATATTTTATTATCCACATTCTTTCTAACAATGATAGTTTATTTATTATTTATTTCATCAGAATCAACAATTTACTGGACATTCCATTTAAACCTATTGTTCTTTAAAACTTATATCCAGGGTTCGATTCCTGCTTTCTCTCATTTTATTTTCATTTTAACTAAATCTCTCTATTTTTATACTTACATGAAAAGGGGACAGCCCTTATCATGTAACATCCCCCACTTCCATATTTCACAAAAAAAATGTATGCATTTTTAAATTTAGTACATTTTTTTTTCTACATTTACACAACCACACATCTAGGAAAGATCAGGCTAAAAAAAAAAAATCTCTTTCACTCAGTCCTCCTCGGCCGACTTCACAATTATTATATTTTTATAAGATCAGAACCTTTCTGATCTTCTTGGCATTTACTTTTTGGGTGTAGGGTCTTTACCTATGATTCACATCAGCTACTTTCCAGCCACCCATATGCCGCAGACTAGAGGTTTCCACCTCCCTCGAAATGGACAACTTCCTTTGTCCCAAAAGTGTCCTGATCAACTCTTTCCGCATGGTTAGTCTTATCAAGTATGGCTTTGTTTTTTATTCCATAACTACCTTATACGGGACATACCAAAGCTCATAACCAATCTTCTTGGTTGGCTTTAATTATCAAGATATACTTTTTTTCTCTCATACGGATTCACTCGGATTCTTTGCTTGGATTCTTGAACTTCCCCTATCCAAGATCCAGCAGATATATCCCACATTCATGCGTCTCTAAAAAAAATTACAAGGTTATATCTTTCTTATGTAATGTACGGCATATTTTTGCCTGTCTCTTACTTCATTAAGCTATATGTGATTGCCTCGGGACTACCTATCAGCGGTTTACTGGTCCCCTTACAAATTTTCGTATTCTTTCCAACGCCTGTTTATTAATTAAGCCAAGTCTTACCACTTGCTTGGAGTCGTTATGTGCAACCAGCTTATTTTAAGCACTTAATTAACCAGGTTCCCAAATTTTTCGAATAGGGGCACATCTTGTGCTTATCAATCCCTACCAAGTCACTTTTCTTGGAAAAAAATTATAGGATCTCTAAAAAAAAAAACAAAAAAAAACAAAAACCAAATGCTAAAAAAACATCTTTCTTACGGCTTATCACATCTAAAAAACTCTCTAAATACCCGTTTACGTAATTTTAATTCTTGTCCCCCTTCTAACATTCTAACGGAATCTGTAAGCCAACCATACGTCTTAACTAGTTTTATTTTCTCCTAGATTGTTTAAATCTAATGTATATTTACTGATAACTTTGAATTCTTGCTGTAAAAATCAATAACATTTACATTAAGTATAAATTTACAATATTGTTCAAAACACATTTTCAAAAGAAAATACCATAATACATTTAAACATTTTGCAACAAAACACAAAAATAAATAAATAATAAAAATTTGTTACATTATACATTTCAAAAGCTCGTTGACACAAAACAAAAATGTGTCCCTTTTTCAAAGACCAGAACAATTAAATCACACTAAAAAGCCGAAAATTATACACAGTGCATAAATTTGATTTCATTCTGCATCTTTCTTTTTTTCTATAGTGTTTTTTATTTTATTTATTTATTTATTCATTCTTTCTTTTAATACTCGTGAATTTTAAATGTACTTTCGACTTTTGACACTAAATTGTTATTTATTATGATTGACAGTTTCTCTAAACAATTGAGACATAAAGACACATTTTTATGAATGACACTGTCCTATTTTCTATTTGTTTTTATTTTATTTATGAATGAAATATTCGTGAGTAGTTTTTTTTTGTTTTTTTTAACTGACCGTATCTCTTTTATCATTCATTACAGCATATCGGCCTTTTTTTTCTTTTTAATATTTTCTTGTAAACTTTAGTTTTCTGTGTGCGTGTGTGTTAAAATTTTTTTTATTATTATTTTTCGCATTTCTGTGATCGTGTAATTTTTTTTCCCCCAGTGGTATTATTTATTAATTTTTTTTTAATTATCTTGGACCCTTTTAAAACGTGTTTCTTTTTTTTTTTTTTATATATTCCGTGGTCCGAAGTTTTTTTTTGTTTTTTTTAATATTTTTACATACGGTATAACCTTTCACACACATTTATATTTTTACATACGGTATCACCTTTAACACCCATTTATATTTTTACATACGGTATCACCTGTCACAAACATTTCAATTTGTACGTACGTTATCACCTTTCACACACATTTATATTTGTACATATATTATCACTTTTCACACACATTTATATTTGTACATACGTTATCACCTTTCACACATATTTGTACACACGTTATCACCTTTCACATTTATATTTGTATATATGTCACAACCTTTAACACACATTTACATTGTACATATGTCATCACCTTTTAAACATATTTGTACATAAACTATCACACTTCACACATATATTTGTACATACATTATAACATTTCACACACATATTTGTACATACGTTATCATCTTTCACACACATTTTAACCTTTTACGCATATTTGTACATACGTTATCACCTTTCACACCCATATTTGTACATATGTTATCACCCTTCACACACATTTTTTTAACTACGTTATCAACCTTCAAACACATATTTGTACATACTTAATAATCTTTTACACACATTTGTACATATGTTATCACCATTCACACACATTCATATTTGTACATACGTTATCACCTTTCATGCACATATTTGTACATACGTTATCACCTTTCACACACATTCATATTTGTACATACGTTATCAACTTTTACACACATATTTGTACATACATTATCACCTTTCATGCACATATTTGTACATACATTATCACCTTTCATGCACATATTTGTACATACGTTATAACCTTTCACACACATTCATATTTGTACATACGTTCTCACCTTTTACACACATATTTGTACATACGTTCTCACCTTTTACACACATATTTGTACATACGTTATCACCTTTACAAACACATATTTGTACATACATTATCACCTTTCACACACATATTTGTACATACGTTATCACCTTTCACACACATTTATATTTGTACATACGTTATCACCTTTCACACACATATTTGTACATGCGTTATCACACACATTTATATTTGTACATATATTCTCCCCTTCCACAAACATTTACATTTATACATATGTTATCAGCTTTAACATATTTGTACATACATTCTCAGCTTTGATACATATTCGTATTTGTACATACATTATCACCGTTCATACATATTCGTATTTGTACATACATTATCACGTTTCATACATATTCATATTTGTACATACATTATAACCTTTCATACACATTTATAGTTGAACATACATTATAATTTTCACGCACATATTTGTACACACGTTATCACGTTTCACACATATTTATATTTGTAAATACGTTATCGCCTTTCACGCACATTTAGGTTTGTACATACGTTATCAGCTTTGATACATATTTTTATTTATATTTGTACATACCTTATCACCCTTCACCACTTTACATTTGTACATAAGTTATCTCTTTTCACACACATTTATATTTGTACATACATTATCACTTTTCAAACACATATTTGTGCATACATTATCATATTTCACGCATATTGGTACATATGTCATCACATTTCACACACATATTTGTACATACGTTATCATCTTCCACACACACCTTTTGGTACATATATTATCACCTTTCACACACATATTTTTACATACGTTATCACCAGTCACACACATATTTTTACATACGTTATCACCAGTCACACACATATTTTTACATACGTTATCACCAGTCACACACATATTTGTACATACGTATTCACCAGTCACACACATATTTGTACATACATATTCACCTTTCACACAGCTATTTGTACAAACGTTATCACCTTTCACGCACATTTTTATTTGTACATAGGTTATCACCTTTCACAAAAATTTATATTTGTACATATGTTATCACCATTCATGCACATATTTATACATACATTATCACCTGTCAAGCACATATTTGTACATACATTATCACCTTACATGCACATATTTGTACATACGTTATCACCTTACACGCACATATTTGTACATACGTTATCACCTTACACGCACATATTTGTACATACGTTATCACCTTACACGCACATATTTGTACATACGTTATCACATTTCATGCACATATTTGTACATATGTTATCACCTTTCACACACATTTATATTTGTACATATGTCATAACATTTTACACACATTTATATTGGTACATACGTTATCAACTTTAGAGAATATTAGAGAATTATTGGCTTAGAGAATATTCTTTTGATAAAAAGCATATTCCTTAAAAAAAAGAATATGCTTTTTAAAAAAGAATATGCAAAATATTTATGGAATAAGTTTTGTTTTGCCAAAAATATGCTGAAAGAAAATATTTGGATAAGAGTTTTTAATTTATTCATCTTTTTAGATGGTATAACCCTAACAGATGCGAATTTACATAAAAAAGGGTCTAAAATTTGGTCTGTTGAAAAAGAGTGATATTATAGGCATATATATAAATATGTACAGACATCTCGTCCTTGTAGATACTCAAAGCATGTTAGTACCCAGGACGAATTTACAAGATCTAAAAAAACTAAACAAAAAATGCCGAAAATAATTAGCACTCCTGCTGAACGGATGGCAAGATATGCCGATGAATTTGAAGATTACCAGTTAACTGGCAATTGCTTAACCTGCAAATACTGCAATATCCAGGTAGGAACAAACTTTAATACATAAAATTTGCAATATAGTTGACTAACAGATTGGCGTTGTTATAGTAGTTTTGTTTTTGAAATTCTATAACGGTAAATCTAGCTGTATTTGACTGAACGTTGAAATTTACAATTTATTTTATTTACTTTTTACTTTAATTAATAAATGTTAATCGGCTTCAAATAACTTTTTCCACCCTTCCTTTAAATATATATATTACCATTAAATAATTGATTTTTATTTTTACAGATCAAAAGTTGTAAAAAATCTCTAATAAAGCAGCATTTAAAAACCAACGCACATCTGGCAAAAAAAAGACCTACACGGCAACGTTAGGCGAAGTTCCTACTGCAGCAACTGATTTAGGAGCCAGTACGAATAATTTGTTCAACGCTGACTTATACAAAGCGTTGATTGCAGCAGATATTCCGTTTCATAAACTGAGCAATAATGTGTTCAAAGACTTTCTTCATAGGTACACACATAGAAATATTCCAAATCAGACTACACTAAGAAAATATTACGTTAGTGAAGTGTACGAAGCAAAAGTGAAGTCACTCAGAGAAAAAGCTGCTGAATGAAACTGGGTCTCGATTGATGAAACCACTGATGTAGAGCAGCGTTTTATTACTTGCTTTGTGTTTGGCATTCTTGGGGTAGAAGAGGAACGCAGCAAGTGCTATTTGGGAAATATTGCATGTCTGCCAAAAGTTAATCATTCTACAATTGCTGCTTTTTTTAACGATTCGTTGCAGTTTTTGTGGCCGCAGCAAGTCCTTTATAATAATGTGCTCCTTGTAACCACTGATGCAGCTGCATATATGTCCAAAGCTATGAATGCTCTTCAGGTTTTATACCCGAAAATGGTGCACGTTACTTGTTTGGCCCATGGCTTGCAAAGGGTTGCGGAATTAGTCAGGCAGGCGCACCCAAAAGTAAATAAACTGATTTCAACTGTAAAAAGTATATTTTTAAAAGCATGCAATCGGATCCAAAAGTTCAGCGAACTAGCCCCAGGAGTACCCCTTCCACTGAGTCCCATTGTAACAAGATGGGGTACGTGGTTAGATGCAGCGCATTATTACACCAAACATTTGCCCGAAATTACTCCTGTCATAATGTCTCTAGATTAAACAGAGGCCCAAAGTATATTGGAGTCCAAAAAACTGTTGGATGAGGAATCACTGCCATTTGATCTCGGCTTTATCGCCAACAGTTTTTCCATTTTAACAAAAATATTGCAAAGTTGGAGACTAAAGGGCTGAGTCTTTCAAAATCTATTGAATTAATTAGAGAGGTCGAAATGACACTTGAGGAGATGGATGACTCCCAATTTCGTAAAAAGCTGAAGAATGTCATTTCAAAGAACAAAGGTTTTGCTACTTTAAAACGTCTCGATGCACTTATTAGTGGGAAGGCTTTTGAAAATGAAGGAAATTTGGATGACATAGATCATTTAAAAATTTTAAGTGCCGAAGAAATGGCCAGCTTGAAATATACCCCAGTAGTCTCATGCGACGTGGAACGAGTTTTTTCCCAGTATAAGACCGTTTTAGCAGACAACCGCAGAAATTTCAATTTTGAGAACTTAAAAACGCATTTAATTGTAAAATGCAATGAATAAAATATTTGTTTAAGCTTGATAGTGTTTAATTGTTAGAAGTATTTATAGCATAAAAATAAACGTTTTTTCTATATATTTTCTTGCGTTTTCGGCATTAACTGGAGCTTTTACAAAATTATCAATAGAATTTATAAAAAAACAAATAATTAACCCTTTCGACCCTAACATTGCAAAATTACCAACTACTCAACTATACCCGTTCTATTAAAATACTATAGTAAGGCCGAAATATCTGTAGGTCTTCTTTTACCTTAAATCCCATGGCCGATATATCGGCCCATTGGAATCGAAAGGGTTAATATTGTTACAAACGTAAATCTAAGGTACCTAGCATAAATATATTCGTTTGAAGTACAGTGAAAATATGCGATTTATAAAGATAAATATACGGTAGCCAAAGAGAATATTCTGTCTCAAACCAGCATATTCTTTTTGAAAAGAATATTCCTATGCAAAAAAAGCATATTCTTTTTAAAAAAAGAATATTCCCGTGTCAAAAAGCATATTCTTTTTAAAAAAAGAATATTCCCGTGTAAAAAAAGCATATTCTCGAGCATATTCTTAAAGAATATTCCCGGCATATAAAAAGAATATAGAGCATATTTGAAAGAGAATATTGTCACAGCCCTAGTTATCACCTTTCACATACATTTATATATTTACATACGTTATCACTTTTCACACAGATATTTGTACATGCGTTATCACCTTTCACATACATTTATATTTGTACATACGCTATCACCTTTCACACAAATATTTTTACATACATTATCACCTGTCACACACATTTATATTCGTACATACGTTATCACCTTTCACACACATATTTGTACATACGTTATCACCTTTCACATACATTCATATTTTTACATACGTAATCACCTTTCACACACATATTTGTAGATACGTTATCACCTTTCACACACATATTTGTACATACGTTATCACCTTTAACACTTATATTTTTACATACGTTATCACCTTTCACACACATATTTGTACATACATTATCACCTTTCACACACATATTTGTACATACGTTATCACCTTTCACACACATATTTGTACATACGTTATAATCTTTCACATACATTTATATTTTTACATACGTTATCACCTTTCACACAAATATTTTTACATACGTTATCACCTTTCACACATATATTTGTACATGCGTTATCACCTTTCACAAATATATTTGTACATACGTTATAACCTTTAACGCACATTATATTTTTACATACGTTATCACCTGTCACATACATTTATATTTTACATACGTTATACCCTTTCATATATATTTACATTTTTACATACGTTATCACCTTTCACACATATATTTGTACATGCGTTATCACCATTCACACACACTTATATTTTTAAATACGTTATCACCTTTCACATACATTTATATTTTAACATACGTTATCACCTTTCACATACATTTATATTTTTACATACGTTATCACATTTCACACACATATTTGTACATACGTTATCACGTTTGACACACATATTTGTACATACCTTATAACCTTTAACACACATTTATATTTTTACATAGGTTATCACCTTTCACACACGTTTATATGTTTACATAGGTTATCACCTTTCGCACACATATTTTTACATACGTTATCACCTTTCGCACACATATTTTTACATACGTTCTCACCTTTCACACACATTTGTATTGTTACAACCGTTATCACCTTCCAAATACATTTATATTTTCACATAGGTTATCACCTTTCACATACATTTATATTTTTACATACGGTATCACCTTTCACATACATTTATATTTTTCAGATAATATCACCTTTCACATACATTTATATTTTCAAATACGTTATCACCTTTCACATACATTTATATTTTTACATACGGTATCACCTTTAACACACATTTATATTTTTACATACGGTATCACCTTTCACATACATTTATATTTTCACATACATTTATATTTTTACAGAAATTATCACCTTTCACATACATTTATATTTTTACATACGTTATAACCTTTCACATATATTTATATTTTTACATACGTTCTCACCTTCACACACACTTATATTTTCACAGAGCTTATCACCTTTCACATCCATATTTGTACATACGTTAGCACCTTTCACATACATTTATATTTTTACATACGTTATAAGCTTTTACACAAACTATTACCTTTCACATATATGTATATTCGTACATACGTTATCACGTTTCACAGACATATTTTTACATATGTTATCACCTTTCACGGACATATTTTTACATACGTTATCACCCTTCACACACATGTATGTTTTTACAAACGTAATCAGCTTTCACACACATATTTGTACATGCGTTATAACCTTTCCCACACATATTTGTACATACGTTATCACCTTCCACACACATTTATATTTTTACATTCGTTATAACCTTTCACATACATTTATATTTTTACATACGTTATCACCTTTCACACACATTTATATTTTTACATACGTTATCACCTTTCACACACATTTATATTTTATATACGTAACCACCTTTCACATACATTTATATTTTAACATACGTTATAACCTTTCAAATACATTTCTATTTTTACATACGTTATCACCTTTCACATACATATTTGTACATAGGTTATCACATTTCAAACACATATTTGTACATACGTTATCACCTTTCACACACATATTTGTACATGCGTTATTACTTTTTTGGACACATATTGTACATACGTTATCATCTTTCACACACATATTTGTACAGACGTTATCACCTTTCACATACATTTATATTTTTACATACGTTATCAGCTTTCACATATATTTATATTTTTACATACGTCATCACCTTTCACGCACATTTATATTTATACATACGTTATCACCTTTCACACACATATTTTTTCACATACGTTATCACCTTTCACATACATTTATATTTTTACATTCGTTATCACCTTTCACACACATTTATATTTTTACATACGTTATCACCTTTAACACACATATTGTACACACGTTATCACCTTTCACAGACATTTATATTGTTACATATGTTATCACCTTTCACATACATTTATATTGTTACATACGTTATAACCTTTCACATATATATATTTTTTTACATATGTTATCACCTTTAACACACGCATTTGTACAAACGTTATCACCTTTCACACATATATTTGTACAAGCGTTATCACCTTTCACACATATATTTGTACATACGTTATCACCTTTCACATACATTTACATTTTTACATACGTAATCACCCATCACATATATTTATATTTTTTCATACGTTATCACCTTTCACATACATGTATATTTTCACATACATTATCACCTTTCACATACATTTATATTTTTACATACATTATAACCTTTCACATATTTACATTTTTATATACGTTTTCACCTTTCACACACATATTTGTACATGCGGTATCACCTTTCACACACCTTTATATTTTTACATACGTTATCTCCTTTCACATATATTTATATTTTTACATACGTTATCACCTTTCACATACATTCATATTTTTGCATATGTTATCACCTTTCACATATATTTATATTTTTACATACGTTATCACCTTTCACAAATATTTATATTTTTACATACGTTATCACCTTTCACATACATTTATATTTTAACGTATGTTATAAACTTTCACATATATTAATATTTTAAGATACCCTTTCACGTTTCACGCACATTAATATTTTTACATACGTTATCACCTTTCACATACATTCATATTTTTACATACGTTATCACATTTCACACACACTTTTATGTTTACATACGCTATCACCTTTCACATACATTTATAACTTTACATACGTTATCACCTTTCACACACATTTAAATTTTTACATACGTTATCCCATTTCACTTACATATTTGTACATGCGTTATCACCTTTCACACACATTTATATTTTTATATACGTTATCACCTTTCATATACATTTATATTTTTACATAGGTTATCACCTTTCACATATATTTATATTTTTACATACGTTATCAGCTTTCACATACATTTATATTTTTACATACGTTATCACCTTTAACGTACATTCATATTTTTACATACGTTATCACCTTTCGCGCATATTTATAATTTTACATACGTTATCACCTTTAACACACATATTTGTACATACGTTATCACCTTTCACATACATTTATATTTTTACATACGTTATCACATTTCACGCACATTTATATTCTTACACACGTTATCACCTTTCACATACATTTATATTTTTAAATACGTAATCACATTTCACATACATTTACACATTTACATACGTTTTCACCTTTCACATACATTTATATTTTTACATACGTTATCACCTTTCCCATACATTTATATTTGTACATACGTTATCACCTTTCACATACATTTATATTTTTACATACGTTATCACCTTTCACATACATCTATATTTTTACATATGTTATCACCTTTCATGCACATTTATGTTTTTACATACGTTATCACCTTTCACACACATATGAGTACATACATTATAACCTTTCGCACACATTTATATTTTTACATACGTTATCACCTTTCACACACATATTTGTACATACGTTATCACCTTTCACACACATTTATATTTTTACATATGTTATCACCTTTCACAGACATATTTCTACATACATTATCACCTTTCACACACATTTATATTTTTACATATGTTATCACCTTTCACAACCATTTATATTTTTACAAACGTTATCACCTTTCACAGACATATTTGTACATACGTTATAACATTTCACATACATGTATATTTTTACATAAGTTATCACCTTTCACATACATTTATATTTTTACATACGTTATCACATTTCACACACATTTATATTTTTACATACGTTATCACCTTTCACACACACATTTGTACATACGTTATCACCTTTAACACATATATTTGTATAAGCGTTATCACCTTTCACACATATATTTGTACATACGTTATTACCTTTCACACACATTTATATTTTTACATACGTTATCACCTTTCACATACATATTTGTTTATGCGTTATCACCTTTAACACATATTTATACTATTACATACGTTATAACCTTTCACACACATTATATTTTTACATAGGTTCTCACCCTTCACATAACTGTTTTGTACATACGTTATCACATTTCACACACATATTTGTACATAGGTTATCACCTTTCACACACATTTATATTTTTACATAAGTTATCACCTTTCACACACATATTTGTACATACGTTATAACCTTTACATAGATTTATATTTTTACATACGTTATCAGCTTTCACATACATTTATATTTTTACATACGTTATCTCCTTTCAAATACATTTATATTTTTACATACGTTATCTCCTTTCACACAGATTGATATTTTTATATACGTTATCACCTTTCATAAACATTTATATTTTTACATACGTTATCACCTTTCACATACATTTCTATTGTTACATATGTTATCTCCTTTCACATACATTTCTATTTTTACATACGTTATCACCTTTCACTTACATATTTGTACATGCGTTATCACCTTTCACACACATTTATATTTTTAGATAGGTTATCACCTTTCACATACATTTATATTTTTACATACGTTATCACCTTTCATGCATATTTATATTTTTACATATGTTATCACCTTTCACACACATATTTGTACATATGTTATCACGTTTCACACCCATTTATATTTTTAAATACGTTATCACCTTTCACACAGATATTAGTACATACGTTATCACCTTTCACACACATTTATTTTTTACATACGGTATCACCTTTTACACACATATCGTACACACGTTATCACCTTTCACAGACATTTATATTGTTACATATGTTATCACCTTTCACATACATTTATATTGTTACATACGTTATAACCTTTCACATATGTATTTTTTTACATGTTTTTACCTTTAACACACGCATTTGTACATACGTTATCACCTGTCACACATATATTTGTACAAGCGTTATCACCTTTCACACATATATTTGTACATACGTTATCACCTTTCACATACATTTACATTTTTACATACGTAATTACCTATCACACATATTTATATTTTTTGATACGTTATCACCTTTCACATATATTTATATTTTTACATACGTTATCACCTTTCACATACATTTATATTTTTTCATACGTTATCACCTGTCACATGTATTTATATTTTCACATACATTATAACCTTTCACACACATTTATATTTTTACATACGTTATCACCTGTCGCAAACATTTATATTTTTACATACGTTACCACCTTCACACACCTTTGTATTTTTACATACGTTATCTCCTTTCACATACATTTATAATTTTACGTACGTTATCACCTTTCACACATGTTTATATTCTTACATACGTTATCACCTTTCACATACATTTATATTTTTAAATACGTAATCACATTTCACATACATTTATATTTTTACATACATTATCACCTTTCACATAAATTTATATTTTTACATACGTTATCACCTTTCACATACATGTATATTTTTACATACGTTATCACCTTTCACATATATTTACATTTTTACATACGTTATCACCTTTCACACAGATCTTTGTACATGCGGTATCATCTTTCACAAACATATTTGTACATATGTTATAACCTTTCACACACATTTATATTTTTACATACGTTATCACCTTTAACACACATATTTGTACATACGTTATCACGTTTGACACACATATTTGTACATACATTATAACCTTTAACACACATTTATATTTTTACATACGTTATCACCTGTCGAACACATTAATATTTTTACATACGTTATCACCTTTCACATACATTTATATTTTTACATACGTTATCACCTTTCACATACATTTATATCTTTACATACGTTATCATTTTTCCAACACATATTTGTACATACGTTATCACCTTTCACACACATTTGTATTTTTAAATACGTTATCACATTTCACTTACATATTTGTACATGCGTTATCACCTTTCACACATTTATATTTTTATATACGTTATCACCTTTCACATATATTTATATTTTTACATACGGTATCACCTTTCACACACATTTATATTTTTACATACGTTATCACCTTTCACACACATTTATATTTTTACATACGTTATCACCTGTCACATACATTTATATTTTTACATACGTTATCACCTTTCACACACATATTTTTACATACGTTATCACCTTTCACAGACATATTTGTACATACGTTATCACCTTAGACACACATATTTGTACATGCGTTATCACCTTTAACACATATTTATGTGTTTACATATGCTATCACCTTTCACATATATTTATATTGTAACGTACGTTATCACCTTTCACACACATTTATATTTTTACATATGTTATCACATTTCACTTACATATTTGTACATGCGTTATCACCTTTCACAAACATTTATATTTTTATATGTTATGACCTTTCTATATACATTTACATTTTTACATACGTTATCACCTTTCACATACATTCATATTTTTACATATGTTATCACCTTTCACATATATTTATATTTTTACATATGTTATCACCTTTCACATGCATTTATATTTTTACATATGTTATCACCTTTTTACATATTTTTATATTTTTAGATACCTTATCACGTTTCACGCACATTAATATTTTTTCATACGTTATCACGTTTGACACACATATTAGTACATACGTTATCACCTTTCACATACATTTATATTTTTACATACGTTATCACATTTCACATTTTTATGTTTACATACGCCATAACCTTTCACATACATTTATATTTTTACATACGTTATCACCTTTCACACACATTTAAATTTTTACATACGTTATCACATTTATCTTACATATTTGTACATGCGTTATCACCTTTCACATACATTTATATTTGTACATACGTTATCACCTTTCACACACATTTATATTTTTACATACGTTATCACCTTTCACACACATTTATATTTTTACATACGGTATCACCTTTCACACACACATTTTTACATACTTTATCACCTTTAACACGTATATTTTATAAGTGTTATCACCTTTCACACACATTTATATTTTACATACGTTATCACCTTTCACACACATATTTGTTTATGCGTTATCACCTTTAACACATATTTATACGTTTACATACGCTATCACCTTTCACATATATTTATATTTTTACGTACGTTAGCACCTTTCACATACATTTATATTTTTACATACGTTATCACCTTTCACACAATTTTATATTTTTTCATACGTTATCACCTTTCTTATACATTTATATTTTTACATACCTTATCACCTTTCACATACATTTACATTTTTACAAACGTTATCACCTTTCACGCACATTATATTTTTACATAGGTTATCACTCTTCACATACATGTATATTTTCACATACGTTATTCCCTGTCACATACATTTCTATTTTTCCATACGTTATCACCTTTCACATACATATTTGTACATACGTTATCACCTTTCACACACATATTTGTACATGCGTTATTACTTTTTTGGACACATATTGTACATACGTTATCACCTTTCACACACATATTAATACATACGTTATCACCTTTCACACACATATTTGTACATACGTTATAACCTTTAACATACATTTATATTTTTACATACGTTATCAGCTTTCACATACATTTATATTTTTACATACGTTATCTCCTTTCACATACATTTCTATTGTTACATATGTTATCTCCTTTCACATACATTTCTTTTTTTACATACGTTATCACCTTTCCCACACATTTATATTTTTACATACGTTATCACCTTTCACATACATTTATATTTTTACATACGTTATCACCTTTCATGCACATTTATATTTTTACATACGTTATCACCTTTCACACACATATTTGTACATACGTTATCACCTTTCACATACATTTATATTTTTACACACGTTATCACCTTTCACACATATTTTATTGTTACATACGTTATCACCTTTCACACACATATTTGTACATACGTTATCACCTTTCACACACATTTTTTTACGTACGTTATCACCTTTCACACACATTTATATTTTTACATATGTTATCACCTTTCACAGACATATTTGTACATACGTTATCACCTCTCACATACATTTATATTTTTACATACGTTATCACCTTTCAACCACATTTCTATTTTTACATACGTTATCAGCTTTCACATACCTTTATATTTTTACATACGTTATCTCCTTTCACATACATTTGTTTTTTTACATACGTTATCACCTTTCACACACATTTATATTGTTACATACGTTATCACCTTTCGCACACATTTAAATTTGTACATATGTTATCACCTTTCACATACATTTATCTTTTTACATATGTTATCACCTTTCACACCCATTTATATTTTTACATATGTTATCACCTTTCACACAGATATTTGTACATACGTTATCACTTTTCACACACATTTTACATACGGTATCACCTTTTACACACATAGTGTACACACGTTATCACCTTTCACAGACATTTATATTGTTACATATGTTATCACCTTTCACATACATTTATATTGTTACATACGTTATAACCTTTCACATATGTTTTTTTTACATATGTTATCACCTTTAACACATGCATTTGTACATACGTTATCACCTTTCACACATATATTTGTACAAGCGTTATCACCTTTCACACATATATTTTTACATACGTTATCATCTTTCACATACATTTACATCTTTATATACGTTATCACCTTTCACATACATGTATATTTTTACATACTTTATCACCTTTCACATATATTCATATTTTTACATACGTTATCACCTTTCACACACATCTTTGTACATGCGGTATCACCTTTCACAAACATATTTGTACATACGTTATAACCTTTCACACACATTTATATTTTTACATACGTTATCACCTTTAACACACGTATTTGTACATACGTTATCACGTTTGACAGACATATTTGTACATACATTATCACCTTTAACATACATTTATATTTTTACATACGTTATCACCTGTCGCACACATTTATATTTTTACATACGTTATCACCTTTCACACACTTTTATATTTTTACATACGTTATCACCTTTAACATACATTCATATTTTTACATACGTTACCACCTTCACACACCTTTATATTTTTACATACGTTATCTCCTTTCACATACATTTACATTTTTACATACATTATCACCTTTAACATACATTTATATTTTTACATGCGTAATCACCTTTCACACACATTTATATTTTTATATACGTTATCACCTTTCACATACATTTATATTTTTACATACGTTATCACCTTTCACACACATTTATATTTTTACATACGTTATCACCTTTCACACACATATATATTTTTACATACGTTATCACCTTTCACATACATTCATATTTTTACATACGTTACCACCTTCACACACATATATATTTTTACATACGTTATCACCTTTCACACACATTTATATTTTTACATACGTTATCACCTTTCACACACATTTATATTTTTACATACGTTATCTCCTTTCACATACATTTATATTTTTACATACGTTATCACCTTCACTCACATATATATTTTTACATACGTTATCTCCTTTCACATACATTTATAATTTTACGTAGGTTATAACCTTTCACACATGTTTATATTATTACATACGTTATCACCTTTCACATACATTTATATTTTTATATACGTTATCATCTTTCACACACATTTATATTTTTATATACGTTATCACCTTTTACACACATTTATATTTTTATATACGTTATAATCTTTCACACACATTTATATTTTTACATACGTTATCACCTTACACACACATTTATATTTTTATATACGTTATCACCTTTCACATACATTTATATTTTTATATACGTTATCATCTTTCACACACATTTATATTTTTACATACGTTATCACATTACACAGACATTTATATTTTTACATACGTTATCACCTTTCACATACATTTATATTTTTACATACGTTATCACCTTTAACATATATTTATATTTTCACATACAGTATCACCTTTCACACACATTTATATTTTTACATACGTTATCACCTTTCACACACATTTATATTTTTACATACGTTATCACCTGTCACATATATTTGTATTTTTACATACGTTATCACCTTTCACACACATATTTGTACATACGTTATCACCTTTCACATATATTTGTACATACGTTATCACCTTAGACACACATATTTGTATATACGTTATCACCTTTCACACAAATTTATATTTTTACATATGTTATCACCTTTCACAGACATATTTCTACATACATTATCACCTTTCACACACATTTATATCCTTACATACGTTATCTCCTTTCACATACATTTATATTTTTACATACGTTATCACCTTCACTCACCTGTATATTTTTACATACGTTATCTCCTTTCACATACATTTATAATTTTACGTAGGTTATCACCTTTCACACATGTTTATATTCTTACATACGTTATCACCTTTCACATACATTTATATTTTTACATACGTTATCACCTTTGACATACATTTTTATTTTTACATACATTATCACCTTTCACAGAAATTTATATTTTTACATACGTTATCACCTTTCACATACATTTATATTTTTACATACGTTATCACCTTTCACATACATTTATATTTTTACATACATTATCACCTTTCACATAAATTTTTATTTTTACATACATTATCACCTTTCACATAAATTTTTATTTTTACATACATTATCACCTTTCACATACATTTATATTTTTACATACGTTATCACCTTTCACATACATTTATATTTTTACATACGTTATCACATTTCACTTACATATTTGTACATGCGTTATCACCTTTCACATAAATTTATATTTTTACATACGTTACCACCTTCACACACATTTATATTTTTATATGCGTTATCACCTTTCACATACATTTTTATTTTTACATATGTTACCACCTTTCACATATATTTTATTTTTACATACGTTATCACCTTTCACATACATTTATATTTTTATATACGTTATCACCTTTCACACACATTTCTATTTTTATATACGTTATCACCTTTCACACACATTTATATTTTTACATACGTTATCACCTTTCACATACATTTATATTTTTACATACGTTATCACATTTAACATATATTTATATTTTTACATACGGTATCACCTTTCACATACATTTTTATTTTTATATACGTTATCACCTTTCACACACATTTATATTTTTATATACGTTATCACCTTTCACACACATTTATATTTTTACATACGTTATCACATTTCACACACATTTATATTTTTATATACGTTATCACCTTTCACATACATTTATATTTTTACATATGTTATCACCTTTCACATATATTTATATTTTTACATACGTTATCACCTTTCACATACATTTATATTTTTATATACGTTATCACCTTTCACACACATTTATATTTTTATATACGTTATCACCTTTCACACACATTTATATTTTTATATACGTTATCATCTTTCACACACATTTATATTTTTATATACGGTATCACCTTTCACATACATTTATATTTTTATATACGTTATAATCTTTCACACACATTTATATTTTTATATACGTTATCACCTTTCACACACATTTATATTTTTACATACGTTATCACATTTCACACACATTTATATTTTTACATACGGTATCACCTATCACACACATTTATATTTTTACATACGGTATCACCTATCACACACATTTATATTTTTACATACGGTATCACCTATCACACACATTTATATTTTTACATACGGTATCACCTATCACACACATTTATATTTTTACATACGTTATCACCTGTCACATACATTTATATTTTTACATACGTTATCACCTTTCACAAACATTTATATTTTTACATACGTTATCACCTTTCACACACATTTATATTTTTACATACGGTATCACCTATCACACACATTTATATTTTTACATACGTTATCACCTGTCACATACATTTATATTTTTACATACGTTATCACCTTTCACACACATATTTGTACATACGTTATCACCTTTCAAACACATATTTGTACATACGTTATCACCTTAGACACACATATTTGTACATACGTTATCACCTTTCACACAAATTTATATTTTTACATATGTTATCACCTTTCACAGACATATTTCTACATACATTATCACCTTTCACACACATTTATATTTTTACATATGTTATCACCTTTTACAACCATTTCTATTTTTACAAACGTTATCAACTTTTACAGACATATTTGTACATACGTTAACACATTTCACATACATTTATATTTTTACATACATTATCACCTTTCCCACACATTCATATTGTTACATTCGTTATCAACTTTCAGATACATTTATTTTTTTACATACGGTATCACCTTTCACACACACATTTGTACATACGTTATCACCTTAACCACAAATATTTGTATAAGCGTTATCACCTTTCACCCATATATTTGTACATACGTTATCACCTTTCACACATATATTTGTACAAGCATTATCACCTTTCACAAATATATTTGTACATACGTTATCACCTTTCACATACTTTTATATTTTTACATACGTTATCACCTTTCACATACATGTATATTTTTACATACGTTATCACCTTTCACATATATTTATATTTTTACATACGTTATCACCTTTCACACACATCTTTGTACATGCAGTATCACCTTTCACAAACATATTTGTACATACATTATAACCTTTCACACACATTTATATTTTTACATACGTTATCACCTTTAACACACATATTTGTACATACGTTATCACGTTTGACACACATATTTGTACATACATTATCACCTTTAACACACATTTATATTTTTACATACGTTATCACCTGTCGCACACATTTATATTTTTACATACGTTACCACCTTCACACACCTTTATATTTTTACATACGTTATCTCCTTTCACATACATTTATATTTTTACATACGTTATCACCTTTACTCACCTGTATATTTTTACATACGTTATCACCTTTCACATAAATTTATATTTTTACATACGTTATCACCTTTACTCACCTGTATATTTTTACATACGTTATCACCTTTCACATAAATTTATATTTTTACATACGTTATCACCTTTCACATACATTTATATCTTTACATACGTTATCACTTTTCCAACACATATTTGTACATACGTTATCACCTTTCACACACATTTATATTTTTACATACGTTATCACATTTCACTTACATATTTGTACATACGTTATCACCTTTCACATACATTTTTATTTTTACATATGTTATCACCTTTCACATATATTTATATTTTTACATACGTTATCACCTTTCACATACATTTATATTATTATATACGTTATCACCTTTCAAACACATTTATATTTTTATATACGTTATCACCTTTCACACACATTTATATTTTTACATACGTTATCACCTTTCACACACATTTATATTTTTATATACGTTATCACCTTTCACATACATTTTTATTTTAACATATGTTATCACCTTTCACATATATTTATATTTTTACATACGTTATCACCTTTCACATACATTTTAATTTTTATATACGTTATCACCTTTCACACACAGTTATATTTTTATATACGTTATCACCTTTCACACACATTTATATTTTTATATACGTTATCACCTTTTACACACATTTATATTTTTATATACGTTATCACCTTTCACACACATTTATATTTTTACATACGTTATCACCTTTCACATACATTTATATTTCTACATACGTTATCACCTTTCACATATATTTTTATTTTTATATACGTTATCACCTTTCACACACAGTTATATTTTTACATACGTTATCACCTGTCATATACATTTATATTTTTACATACGTTATCACCTTTCACACACATTTATATTTTTATAAACGTTATCACCTTTCACACACATTTATATTTTTACATACGTTATCACCTTTCACATACATTTATATTTTTACATACGTTATCACCTTTAACATATATTTATATTTTTACATACGGTATCACCTATCACACACATTTATATTTTTACATACGTTATCACCTTTCACACACATTTATATTTTTACATACGTTATCACCTGTCACATACATTCATATTGTTACATTCGTTATCAACTTTCAGATACATTTATTTTTTTACATACGGTATCACCTTTCACACACACATTTGTACATACGTTATCACCTTAACCACAAATATTTGTATAAGCGTTATCACCTTTCACCCATATATTTGTACATACGTTATCACCTTTCACACATATATTTGTACAAGCATTATCACCTTTCACAAATATATTTGTACATACGTTATCACCTTTCACATACTTTTATATTTTTACATACGTTATCACCTTTCACATACATGTATATTTTTACATACGTTATCACCTTTCACATATATTTATATTTTTACATACGTTATCACCTTTCACACACATATTTGTACATACGTTATCACCTTTCACACACATATTTGTACATACATTATCACCTTAGACACACATATTTGGACATACGTTATCACCTTTCACACAAATTTATATTTTTACATATGTTATCACCTTTCACAGACATATTTCTACATACATTATCACCTTTCACACACATTTATATTTTTACATATGTTATCACCTTTTACAACCATTTATATTTTTACAAACGTTATCAACTTTCACAGACATACGTTATAACATTTCACATACATTTATATTTTTACATACATTATCACGTTTCACATACATTTATATTTTTACATACGTTATCACCATTCACACACATTCATATTGTTACATTCTTTATCACCTTTCACACACATTCATATTGTTACATTCGTTATCACCTTTCAGATACATTTATTTTTTTACATACGGTATCACCTTTCACACACACATTTGTACATACGTTATCACCTTAACCACAAATATTTGTATAAGCGTTATCACCTTTCACCCATATATTTGTACATACGTTATCACCTTTCACACACATTTATATTATTACAAATGTTATCACCTTTCACACACATATTTGTACATGCGTTATCACCTTTAACACATATTTATGTGTTTACATATGCTATCACCTTTCACATATATTTATATTGTAACGTACGTTATCACCTTTCACATACATTTATATTTTTACATACCTTATCACCTTTCACATACATTTATATTTTTACATACGTTATCACCTTTCACGCACATTATATTTTTACATAGGTTATCACTTTTCACATACATGCATAAGTTCAAGTGCAACGTGAACCAACATCTCGCTGCCCTAATCCCTACATAGTACCCCAGTAGATGTTTCCCCTGATAGTAGCCCCCTACACCAAAGTGGTAATGTGGCTTGTTTGGGGTGGAAATGTATAAAAAAAACAAAAAAAAACATACGTTATTCCCTGTCACATACATTTCTATTTTTACATACGTTATCACCTTTCACATACATATTTGTACATGCGTTATTACTTTTTTGGACACATATTGTACATACGTTATCACCTTTCACACACATATTTGTATATAAGTTATCACCTTTCACACACATATTTGTACGTACGTTATCACCTTTCACATACATTTATATTTTTATATACGTTATCACCTGTCACACACATTTATATTTTTATATACGTTATCACCTTTCACACACATTTATATTTTTACATACGTTATCACCTTTCACATACATTTATATTTTTACATACGTTATCACCTTTAACATATATTTATATTTTTACATACGGTATCACCTATCACACACATTTATATTTTTACATACGTTATCACCTTTCACACACATTTATATTTTTACATACGTTATCACCTGTCACATACATTTATATTTTTACATACGTTATCACCTTTCACACACATATTTGTACATACGTTATCACCTTTCACACACATATTTGTACATACTTATCACCTTAGACACACATATTTGTACATACGTTATCACCTTTCACACAAATTTATATTTTTACATATGTTATCACCTTTCACAGACATATTTCTACATACATTATCACCTTTCACACACATTTATATTTTTACATATGTTATCACCTTTTACAACCATTTCTATTTTTACAAACGTTATCAACTTTTACAGACATATTTGTACATACGTTAACACATTTCACATACATTTATATTTTTACATACATTATCACCTTTCCCACACATTCATATTGTTACATTCGTTATCAACTTTCAGATACATTTATTTTTTTACATACGGTATCACCTTTCACACACACATTTGTACATACGTTATCACCTTAACCACAAATATTTGTATAAGCGTTATCACCTTTCACCCATATATTTGTACATACGTTATCACCTTTCACACATATATTTGTACAAGCATTATCACCTTTCACAAATATATTTGTACATACGTTATCACCTTTCACATACTTTTATATTTTTACATACGTTATCACCTTTCACATACATGTATATTTTTACATACGTTATCACCTTTCACATATATTTATATTTTTACATACGTTATCACCTTTCACACACATCTTTGTACATGCAGTATCACCTTTCACAAACATATTTGTACATACATTATAACCTTTCACACACATTTATATTTTTACATACGTTATCACCTTTAACACACATATTTGTACATACGTTATCACGTTTGACACACATATTTGTACATACATTATCACCTTTAACACACATTTATATTTTTACATACGTTATCACCTGTCGCACACATTTATATTTTTACATACGTTATCACCTTCACACACCTTTATATTTTTACATACGTTATCACCTTTACTCACCTGTATATTTTTACATACGTTATCACCTTTCACATACATTTATATTTTTACATACGTTATCACCTTTACTCACCTGTATATTTTTACATACGTTATCACCTTTCACATACATTTATATTTTTACATACGTTATCACCTTTCACATACATTTTTATTTTTACATACATTATCACCTTTCACATAAATTTATATTTTTACATACGTTATCACCTTTCACATACATTTATATCTTTACATACGTTATCACTTTTCCAACACATATTTGTACATACGTTATCACCTTTCACACACATTTATATTTTTACATACGTTATCACATTTCACTTACATATTTGTACATGCGTTATCACCTTTCACACACATTTATATTTTTATATACGTTATCACCTTTCACATACATTTTTATTTTTACATATGTTATCACCTTTCACATATATTTATATTTTTACATACGTTATCACCTTTCACATACATTTATATTATTATATACGTTATCACCTTTCAAACACATTTATATTTTTATATACGTTATCACCTTTCACACACATTTATATTTTTACATACGTTATCACCTTTCACACACATTTATATTTTTATATACGTTATCACCTTTCACACACATTTATATTTTTACATATGTTATCACCTTTCACATATATTTATATTTTTACATACGTTATCACCTTTCACATACATTTAAATTTTTATACGTTATCACCTTTCACACACATTTATATTTTTATATACGTTATCACCTTTCACATACATTTTTATTTTTACATATGTTATCACCTTTCACATATATTTATATTTTTACATACGTTATCACCTTTCACATACATTTAAATTTTTATACGTTATCACCTTTCACACACATTTATATTTTTATATACGTTATCACCTTTCACATACATTTTTATTTTTACATATGTTATCACCTTTCACATATATTTATATTTTTACATACGTTATCACCTTTCACATACATTTAAATTTTTATACGTTATCACCTTTCACACACAGTTATATTTTTATATACGTTATCACCTTTCACACACAGTTATATTTTTACATACGTTATCACCTTTCACATACATTTATATTTCTACATACGTTATCACCTTTCACATATATTTTTATTTTTACATACCTTATCACCTTTCACACACAGTTATATTTTTACATACGTTATCACCTGTCACATACATTTATATTTTTACATACATTATCACCTTTCAAACACATATTTGTACATACGTTATCACCTTTCATACACATATTTGTACATACGTTATCACCTTAGACACACATATTTGGACATACGTTATCACCTTTCACACAAATTTATATTTTTACATATGTTATCACCTTTCACAGACATATTTCTACATACATTATCACCTTTCACACACATTTATATTTTTACATATGTTATCACCTTTTACAACCATTTATATTTTTACAAACGTTATCAACTTTCACAGACATATTTGTACATACGTTATAACATTTCACATACATTTATATTTTTACATACATTATCACGTTTCACATACATTTATATTTTTACATACGTTATCACCATTCACACACATTCATATTGTTACATTCTTTATCACCTTTCAGATACATTTATTTTTTTACATACGGTATCACCTTTCACACACACATTTGTACATACGTTATCACCTTAACCACAAATATTTGTATAAGCGTTATCACCTTTCACCCATATATTTGTACATACGTTATCACCTGTCACACACATTTATATTTTTACAAATGTTATCACCTTTCACACACATATTTGTACATGCGTTATCACCTTTAACACATATTTATGTGTTTACATATGCTATCACCTTTCACATATATTTATATTGTAACGTACGTTATCACCTTTCACATACATTTATATTTTTACATACCTTATCACCTTTCACATACATTTATATTTTTACATACGTTATCACCTTTCACGCACATTATATTTTTACATAGGTTATCACTTTTCACATACATGCATAAGTTCAAGTGCAACGTGAACCAACATCTCGCTGCCCTAATCCCTACATAGTACCCCAGTAGATGTTTCCCCTGATAGTAGCCCCCTACACCAAAGTGGCAATGTGGCTTGTTTGGGGTGAAAATGTATAAAAAAAACAAAAAAAAACATACGTTATTCCCTGTCACATACATTTCTATTTTTACATACGTTATCACCTTTCACATACATATTTGTACATGCGTTATTACTTTTTTGGACACATATTGTACATACGTTATCACCTTTCACACACATATTTGTATATAAGTTATCACCTTTCACACACATATTTGTACGTACGTTATCACCTTTCACATACATTTATATTTTTACATACGTTATCAGCTTTCACATACATTTATATTTTTACATACGTTATAACCTTTGACATGCATCTTCTGAACGCTATTAAAAGTTAAATTCTTCACTAGTTTGCAGTTTGGAGACGGAAGCGTTGTTTAGATAAGTGATTTTCTCTACTAATTCGCACTTTTTATTTTTATATTCAAATATTAATAACTACATTTTATTTCAGTATTTAATTTATGTATTTCTGTTGTATTAAATGCTAGCTTTTTTTTTTTTTTTTTTTTTTTTTTTCTCGTCCATAAATGTTTATCTACCAAGTTGATCTTAAATATTGTATAATCAATCCATTATATTATCATTTTCAGTCCCCCACCCCTAATTTCTGGCTTCCATCTTATCTCGCAATTACTTATAACGTCACCAACTAACTTCGGAAGAACCTCCCCCCCCCCATCTACTTTTCTTTTATATCATAATTTTCTTAAAACGTGACTAGTTAAAGTTCAGAATAAAATTACGCTTTCTCTTAACGGTTAATTTAAAAAAAAAAAAAAAAAATCTTCTGAACGCTATTAAAAGTTAAATTCTTCACTAGTTTGCAGTTTGGAGACGGAAGCGTTGTTGTGATAAGTAATTTTCTCTACTAATTCGCACTTTTTATTTTTAGATTCAAATATTAATAACTACATTTTATTTCAGTATTTAATTTATGTATTTCTGTTGTATTAAATGCTAGCTTTTTTTCTCGTCCATAAATGTTTATTTATCTACCGAGTTGATTGCAAAAATAGATTACCTAATTGTACTCATTTTTAGTTCGTGAGAGGGGAATCTATCACCATACTTTCCCTTAAACACGTCCGTTGGACTTTTATTAAGTACAATACTTAATAGTTTCTTTTTTTTTTTTTTTTTTTTTTTTTTTAATGGAGAGTAGAAAACGCATTGTGGATGCGTTATCGGCAGCTCCTGTTACTCTCGCTTCTTCTTATTTGTCCCTCAGTCCTCATTTTTTTAATGAGTAATTTTTCTGACAAAGGGAGAAGAAAAAGCTGTTTTCTAGGTTGGCAGTATTTTGCGCGAACAGTTGGCAGAGTTGGTCGAAATTTTCTGTTTCTATGTCTATCCTTGTAGTCATGTCACTAGTAAGGGTGCTGGAGGTAAACGTTTTGTCTGGGCTGACGTTATCCGCCTGATAGTCAGGGACCCGAACCTTGGATTAACCACTAAGGAGGCTGTCCTATCAGCAGGTGCAAAGTACTGGGGCTGCTGTATTGCCATTTGGTGAATGGAATCTGGACCATGCAGTAGCTTCTGGTGGGGCCTGTGCTACAAAAAAAAAAAAAAAAAAAAAAAATACTCGATTAAACCCGGTTCTCCAACTTCCAACGTTGACCCCTACTACCATGTCTCCTTCTCCAACATCAGGGGTCTTCGTTCTAACCTTCCAGAGGTTGAAACCCAATTACAGGAGACTAAACCAGACCTTTTATTTTTAAGTGAAACTGGCATTGGACAGGCTATTTCCCTAGATGAGTTTGCAATTACAGGATACTCTAACTTAACTTCTAAATCAGACCCCCAAGATCGCCATGGGCATGGAATATGTGCCTATATTAAAGATAGCTTTCCATGTGGGAGAGACATCTCCAGGGAAGATCCTAACTTACCCTATATGTGCTTCCGGGTTGCTTTAGCTCACACTACTGCATTTATATTTACTCTCTATCGCCCCCACAACAGCGGAGTTACTATCTTTCAAAGCATATCTGAGAAAATTGACCAAGTCCTTTCTACTTATCCTTCAGCTAACATTCACGTATGTGGAGACTTCAATGTTCACAACGTCGAATGGTTGACCCACTCAAACAAGACCGATGATGAGGGGCGGTTCTGTCATGATTTCTCCATTGCCTATGACCTCACTCAGATTGTTCAGGAACCTGCCCGTGTGCCCGATAATGACGGCCAGTATGCGAGCCTACTAGACCTTTTTCTCACAACTTGCCCTGAACTATGTTCAGTTTCTGTTCTGTCGCCTCTTGGATCTTCCGACCATTCTGTTGTATCAATTAAGATAAAAATGAAATGTAATAAGTCCCCAAACGTACCTCTTCATCGTACAGTATATCGATACACTAAGGCTGACTGGGATAGCTTCCGTACATTTATATCTGATCTACCTCTGCATTCCATGTTTAAAAAGGATGTGTCCTCTATAGTATTAGACCTGACTGAATGGTTAATTGTAGGTATTGACCATTTCATACCCTCTAAAAAGTTTCAGCAAAAACCTAACAGCCAGCCATGGTTCTCTCCAGAATGTGCTGCTGCCATTGCGCACAGAAATCACTTTTTCCACTGCTTCAAACGTAATAGATGTATGGAAACTAAAGCCGTTTTCAGGACTGCCAGCAACCATTGTAAGAAAGTAATAAGGAACGCAAGAGAGTTGTATGCTCAATCTGTTAAGTCCAAAGTAGCTGAGCAGCGGCTTGGTTCCCACCAGTTTTGGCAAATAGCAAACAGAATCCTGAACAGAAGCGTGTGCTCCATCCCAACTATTATCAATGGACCTGAGGTAATCTCGTCAGCATCAGACAAAGCCAAACTCTTTCTCAAGAACTTTGCAGCTAATTCTACCCTTTGTGACCAAGACCGCCAACCCCCAATATTTCCTCCTGTATCAGAAAACATGCTATGTGATATACGTATATCTGTACGTGATGTTGCGAAGCTAATCAAAAACCTTGATTCGAGTAAAGCAACTGGCCCTGACGGTATTCCAATTATAGTACTCAAAAAACTTCAACCTGAACTAGCGCCCATACTTACAAAACTGTTTAAACGTTGTCTTAAGGAGAATAGTTTCCCATCTCCCTGGAAAATCTCATCAGTATGCCCTGTATTTAAGAATTCAGGTGATCGCTCATCCCCCTCTCAGTACAGGCCAATAAGTCTCCTGTGCGTCATGAGTAAGTTGCTAGAATCTGTGTTAAATACAGAAGTAATCAACCATCTCAACAAAAATAACCTTCTTAGTGACACTCAATATGGTTTCCGTTCTGCTAGATCTACAGCAGATGTCCTTACAGTTATATCGCATAGGATTAGCAAATCTCTCGACGGTGGCAATCTTTCTAGGGCAATTGCTCTTGACATATCTAAAGCCTTTGATAGGGTATGGCATAAAGGTTTACTTCATAAGATCGCTAGCTATGGTATAGCTGGAAAAGTCTTCTCAATTATTAAATCATTTCTTTCTGATAGGTTCATAAGAGAAGTAGTTGAGGGGCAAAAATCAGAAGCTCACAGTATTAATGCCGATGTCCCTCAGGGATCCATCCTGGGCCCAACTCTTTTCCTGATCTACATTAATGATCTTCCAAATCATATCCTCACATCATTTGTAGACATTTATGCTGACGACACTACCATTTATGGTACCACATCTAAGACAGTAAACGACCAAGTTCTCTCCAATTCTCTCTCCTCTGATCTTGAGCACGTAGTACAATGGGGAAAGGAGTGGCTGGTTACTTTTAATGCATCTAAAACCAAGCTTCTCTCTTTACATCATCAACATTCTAATCCACATTTGTCATCAATTGAAATGAATGGCTCTCGTCTTCAGGAGGCCTCAAGTTTTGACAAGCTTCTGGGCTTGACCATTACTCCTGATCTTAAATGGAACACGTATATCAAATCTCTTGCCAAGGCCGCTGGAAAAATGGTGGGATCTTTCTATCGATCCGGTAGATATCTCACTGCTGATGCTATTCTCTATCTATATAAGAGCCAGGTACGTCCAAGGATGGAATACTGTTGCCACATCTGGGCAGGAGCTGCTAGAAAGGACTTGTCCTGCCTTGATAGAGTTCAAAATAGACTTCGTAGCCTCGTAGGAGATGTCCTTTTCTCCTCCTTGCAACCTCTATCTCACAGAAGAGATGTTGCGAGTTTGTCTGATGTATCGTTATTTTCATGGAAAGTGTTCAACTGAGCTCCAATCTATGGTCCCCTCTCGCCAAACTTTCACAAGAAACACTCGTCTAGCTGTAAACACTATCAATAATTCCCCCCACTCTTTATCTGTACCTAAACCTAAACGTAGATTCCATGAACAAAGCTTCTTTCTTAGAACTGCACGCCTGTGGAATTGTCTTCCGTTTTCCTGCTTTCCGGCTGACTACAATATGGTTGTGTTCAAGTCCAAAGTTAATAAGTTCTTGATGAGCCGTTCCATATAAGTTACCAAATTTACCAAATTTTCATTACTAATTATTACTATATTGACCAATTTCTACTGTACACTCTTTAACCCTTATCCTTGAGTGGCCTCTGGGCCTTGATAATGTGGTGATGCCTATGTAAAAAAAAAAACAAAAAAAAAACATTTCACTTACATATTTGTACATGCGTTATCACCTTTCATATACATTTATATTTTTACATACGTTATCACCTTTCACATACATTTCTATTGTTACATATGTTATCTCCTTTCACATACATTTCTATTTTTACATACGTTATCACCTTTCACTTAAATATTTGTACATGCGTTATCATCTTTCACACACATTTATATTTTTACATACGTTATCACCTTTCACATACATTTATATTTTTACACACGTTATCACATTTCACACATATTTTATTGTTACATACGTTATCACCTTTCACATACATTTATATTTTTACATTCGTTATCACCTTTCACAGACATATTTGTACATACGTTATCACCTTTAACACACATTTATATTGTTACATACGTTATCACCTTTAACACACATTTAAATTTTTACATATGTTATCACCTTTCACATACATTTATATTTTTACATATGTTATCACCTTTCACACCCATTTATATTTTTACATATGTTATCACCTTTCACACCCATTTATGTTTTTACATACGTTATCACCTTTCAAATCCATATTTTTACATACGTTATCACCTTTCACACACATTTATTTTTTACATACGGTATCACCTTTAACACACATATTGTACACACGTTATCACATTTCACAGACATTTATATTGTTACATATGTTATCACCTTTCACATACATTTATATTGTTACATACGTTATAACCTTTCACATATATGTATTTTTTTACATATGTTATCACCTTTAACACACGCATTTGTACATACGTTATCACCTTTCACATATATATTTGTACAAGCGTTATCACCTTTCCCACATAGATTTGTACATACGTTATCACCTTTCACATACATTTATATTTTTACATACGTTATCACCTTTCACATACATTTATATTTTTACATACGTAATCACCTTTCACATATATTTATATTTTTACATACGTTATCACCTTTCACATATATTTATATTTTTACATACGTTATCACCTTTCACATACTATATCACCTTTCAGATACATTTATATTTTTACATACGTTATCACCTTTAACACACATATTTGTACATACGTTATCACGTTTTACACACATATTTGTACATACATTATCACCTTTAACACACCTTTATATTTTTACATTATATTATATTACATTCATATTTTTAAATACATTATCACCTTTGACATACATTTATAATTTTACGTACGTTATCACCTTTCACACATGTATATATTAACATACGTTATCTCCTTTCACATACATTTATTTTTTTACATACGTTATCACCTTTGACATACATTTATATTTTTACATACATTATCACCTTTCACAGAAATTTATATTGTTACATACGTTATCACCTTTCACATACATTTATATCTTTACATACGTTATCACTTTTCACACACATATTTGTACATACGTTATCACCTTTCACATACATGTATATTTTCACATACGTTATTCCCTGTCACATACATTTATATTTTTACATACGTTATCGCCTTTCACACACATTTATATTTTTACATAGATTATCACCTTTCACACACATATGTGTACATACGTTAGCACCTGTCACACACATTTATATTTTTACATACGGTATCACTTTTCACACACATTTATATTTTTACATACGGTATCACCTTTAACACACATTTATATTTTTACATACGGTATCACCTTTCACACACATTTATATTTTTACATACGTTATCACCTTTCACACACATTTATATTTTTACATACGTTATCACCTTGAACACACATTTATATTTTTACATACGTTATCACCTTTCCCATACATTTATACTTTTACACACGTTGTCACCTTTTACACACATTTATATTTTTACATACGGTATCACCTTTAACACACGTTTATATTTTTACATACGTAATCACCTTTAACACACGTTTATATTTTTACATACGGTATCACCTTTAACACACATTAATATTTTTACATACAGTATACCCTTCACACACATTTTTTTTTCACATACGTTATCACCTTTCATACACATTTATAGTTTTACATACCTTATAACCTTTCACATACATTTACATTTTTACATACGTTATCACCTTCCCACATATTTATATTTTTACATGCGGTATACCCTTCACACACATTTATTTTTTCACATACGTTAGCACCTTTCACACACATTTATATTTTTACATACATTATCACCTTTCACATACATTTATATTTTTACATACATTATCACCTTTCACACACATTTATATGTTTACATACGTTATCACCTTTCACAGACATTTATATTTTTACATACGTTATCACCTTTCATATACATTTATATTTTTACATACGTTATCACCTTTCACACACATACTTGTACATTCGTTATCACCTTTAACACATATTTATACATACGTTATCACCTTTCACACACATTTATATTTTTACATACGGTATAACCTTTCACACACATATTGTGACATGATAAGGGCTGTCCCCTTTTTATGTAAATATAAACATTGAGAGATTTAGTTAAAAAAGAAATGAAATAGCATAGGCGAAATTCGTTAAGAAATAGATTACATTTGTACATACGTTATCACCTTTCACACACATTTATATTTTTATGTACATTATAACCTTTCACACACATATTTGTACATACGTTATCAACTTTCACACACATATTTTACATACGTTATCACCTGTCACACACATATTTGTACATACGTTATCACCTTTCACACACATATATTTTATATTTTCACACACATATATTTTATATTTTTACATACGGTATCACCTTTCAAATACATTTATATTTTTACATACGTTATCACCTTTCACATACATTTACATTTTTACATACGTTATCACCTTCCATACACATTTATATTTTTACATACGTTATCACCTTTCACACACATATTTGTACATGCGTTATCACCTTTCACACACATATTTGTACCTACGTTATCACCTTTCACATACATTTATTTTTTTTACATACGTTATCACATTTCACATACATTTACTTTTTTACATACGTTATCACCTTTCACACACATTTATATTTTTACATACGTTATCACCTTTCACACACATTTATATTTTTACATACGTTATCACCTTTCACACACATTTATATTCTTACATACATTATCACCTTTCACATACATTTATATTTTTACATACGTATCACCTTTCACACACATATTTGTACACACGTTTTCACCTTTCCCACAGATTTATATTTTTACATACGTTATCACCTTTCACACACATATTTTTACATACGGTATCACCTTTCGCACACATATTTGTACATGCGTTATCACCTTTCACAGACATATTTGTACATACGTTATCACCTTTCACACACATTTATATTTTTACATACGTTATCACTTTTCATATACATTTATATTTTTACATACGTTATCACCTTTCACACACATTTATATTTTTACATACGTTATCACCTTTCACACACATTTATATTTTTCCATACGTTATCACCTTTCACACACATATTTGTACATAGTTTATCACCTTTCACACACATATTATTACATACGTAATCACTTTTCACACACATTTATATTTTTACATACGTCATCACCTTTCACACACATATTTGTACATACGTTATCACCTTTCACACACATATATATTTTTACATACGTCATCACCTTTCACACACATATATATTTTTACATACGTCATCACCTTTCACACACATGTATATTTTTACATACGTGATCACCTGTCACCCACATTTATATCTAACGAATTCCTCAGTGTTGCTAAAGTGTGGGAGTTCACTCATATTACATCAAGCTCTAGATACCCACAATCCATCGGGTTTATAAAACACATGGTTCAAACCGTAAAAATGAAAAAAAAAAAAAAAAAGGAAAACATTTATGAATCAAAAACGGATTGTCAAATCGCTTTTCTATGCCTCAGAAAAACCCACTTGACAGCTATCTGCCATCCCCGGCAGAAATCATATACAATAGGAAAATAAGAACATAACTTTCAACGCCCCAAAAGATTGAGATCAGAGTATCAAAAGCAAAAAACAGCAACTACAACAAAAATACAAAGGATCTTCTGGAATAGTAAAGTGGTAGTAAAATGTCTGTCCTACAGGAAAATGACACCTGGCAAATGGCGGCGATGGTTGATAAAAGCACTGAGCCATGCAGCTACATCGTCAAAATACAGTGGTGGAAGATTACTGAGGCACAACAGACGACACTTACAAGAGTTATATAACCCTCAGAGATGAACCACCTTCAACACACCTATTCAAGACACTAATTGGGAGGATATAACACCACTTTCCCAACAACACACTGACCCACTAGAAGTCAGCACTCCGTCTAATAACAATAATGGATACATCTCAGACAACCCAGGGCAACCAGTTGAGGCGAACTAACAGTCAGATACTAGCCCAAGACCGACTCAAAAGAACACAGTGGGCCCCCCAAAATACAAGAACTTTATATTATTCAAGTAGATAATAAATAAATAAACAAAATAATAATTAAAAAACCAAACAAACAAAAACCTCTTTAAAAGACACAATAAACACCTTTTTCTCAACAAAAGATATATATATATATATATATATATATATATATATATAGTATAAATAACACAAAAAAAGGATTAGAAAAATACATAATGCAAAACACCGAAAGAATAATTACTGCAGCAAGAGGCAAGGAAGAAACAAACAAAATAGAAAAAAAGACAAAGAATAAGAAAAGAAAAATGGAAAGAGAAACAGCCAAATGGACGATTCATAAGGATAACAAAAGAGACAAACAAAAACACTTGTAAATGATTACAAAAAGGAAATCTTAACAGGGAAACTGAATAACAGCTGCACAAGATAACCCAATTAGAACCAACCACATCAAAGCAAGGATTGACAAGATACAAGAAAACAGCAAATGCAGACTCAGCAGACAAAGAGATGAAACAATAAACCACAGAAGTAAATGCAGCAAACTAGCTCAAAAAGAATATAAAAATAGACACAATCAAGTGTGGAAGGCAGTGCATGGGTAATTATGCAAACAAATGCATCTTGAACACACAGACAAATGGTACAAACACAAACCGGCAGGAGTACTGGAAAATGAAAGCTACAAGATCCTATGGACATGAATATGCAAATGGATAAACCCATCCAAGCAAGAAACTGGATATCATAATTGTTAACAAGAAGAAAAGTTCTGCCAGATTGTAGATTTTGCCGTTTCAGCAAACCACAGAGTGAAAATCAAGGAAGCTGAAAAGTGGAGCAAATACACAGAACTGGCCAGAGAGCTCAAAGGAATCTGGAAAATGAAGAAAGTAAAGATAACACCACTAATAGTAGGAGCACTAGGAACAATACTGAAAAAGTTTTTTAAAAAATGGGAGAGATTGGAATCAGAGGGATGGCAGAGAATATACTATGAATTTCAATAATGAAAACTGCAGAAATATAAAGGAAAATCCTTGAATGTGGAAACTAACATCACACAAACTACACACAAACTGGACATAGAAATGGTTACAGATGCAAAACACAAAGGAACAGCACATGGAATCATGAAAACTGAAACTGCATAATTGAAAAATAACGTTCCCCCTTTTTTTGTGAATGGGCACAACACGAAATAATGAGTGTCAAGGAGGATGGAAAGACTGAGGAGAGAAAGCACTAGCCATACCTCCGCTGGATGAGTGCAAAGAGGACTGGGACCTTGGAGGGGCTTATTGCCACCCAAATTCCAGTGAAGACCAATGGTCGCCACCAACGAGAAATCAATGGTAAGCAGCTGTTGCGATAACATAAATTCTTTTGCAAAGGTTATCAAAAGAGGTGAAGAGTACTGGAAATCTGGGGAGACTCCAAGGAACACCACAAGTTGTTCTTAAAGAGCAATCTTTGATGATGGCTTGTGTGAGTACTCCTAGTGAGTAATTAAGTGTTTATACAGCAGAAGAATCTACTGAAGAATCTACATTATATTAAAATAAAACGGTAGAATATGATTTTTGTTTGAATAAGGGGATATAGTTGAGGATTTTTATCTATAATAATAATGAGGGAACAAATCTACCACTCCCTGAATAATCATGGATTCCTCCCCGAGGAACAGAAAGGATGTCAAAAAGGAAAAAAGGAACACATGATCCGCTATATATAGATCAAAATATCCTAAAGGAGGTAAAAAGAAGGAGAAAGAATTTAACCATGGCATGGATTGACTACAAAAAAGCGTACAACAAGATCCCCCAAGCATGGATAATAGAATGCTTAAAAATGTATAAAATACCAAGCGGGATCATCATTGTAATAGAAAATGCATTGAAAGCTGATGGGCAACACATAACAGAAATGAACATACAAAGAGGCATCTTCCAAGGAGATTCACTATCACTATTACTGATCATAATAGCCATGAGGCCCTTGAACACTATTCTGAGAAAGTGCCAAGCCGGATACAAGTTCACTAACATAGAGGAAAAAATGAACCACCTGATGTACATAGACGATTTGAAACTTTTTGCAAGGGCTGAAAAGGAGCTAGAGACACTAATTAACACTACCAGGATCTTCAGCCAGGATATCCAAATGGAATTTGGAACGGAAAAGTGCACATTACTAGTTATAAGAAAGGAAAGACTAGAAACGGAGATGAGGGCACTAGGGGAACAAGACGCCAATAAATACTTGGGAATTTTGGAAGCAAACACTATCAAAGCAACAGAAATAAAAGAGAGAATTGGAAAGGAATACATCAGGACAATAAGGAAACTCCTGAAAACGAAATTATATAGCAGAAACCTAATAAAAGGTATAATAAATACATGGGCAATGTCACTAGTAAGATACTCTGGACCGTTTATAGGGTGAACAAAAAAAGAACTGAGACAGTTCGATCAGAAGACCAGGAAACTCATGACCAGGCATAATGCACTACGCCCAAAGGATAATATTGACAGACTCTACATGGAAAGGAAAGACGGCGACAGAGGACTGGTCTGCATAGAAGGTTGTGTGAATGACACAAAAAAAGAACTAGAAAAATACATAATGCAAAATACTGAAAGGATAATTATGGCAGCAAGAGACACTGAAAAAAAAATTTTTTAATCAGAAAACAGAGAAACAAATGACAAAACAAGAAAAAAAAATGGGAAGAGAAACAACTTCATGGAAGATTCTTAAGAATGACAAAAGATGTAAATAACGAAAACACTTGGACATCAATATGAAAAGGACATGTAAACCGAGAAACTGAATCCCTAATAATTGCAGCACAAGATAACTTGGTAAGAACCAACCATATCAAAGCAAAGATCGATAAAACACAAGAAAACAGCAAATGCAGACTCTGTGGACAAAAAGACGAAACGATAAACCAATAAGTGAATGCAGCAAACTGGCCCAAAAGGAATACAAAAATAGGCACGACCAAGTGGGGAGGGTAGTACACTGGGAATTATGTAAACAACTGCATTTTGAACGTACAGACAAATGGTACAAGCATAAGCCCACAATAGTACTCAAAAACGAGAACCACAAAATCCTATGGGACATGGACATACAGATGGATAAACCCATTCAAGCAAGAAGACCAGATGTCGTAATAATTAACAAGAAAGAAAAATCCTGCCAAATCGTAGATTTTGCTGTTCCAGCTGACCACTGGGTGAGTATGAAAGAAAAGGAGCAAATAGACAGAGCTAGCGAGAGAGTTAAAAGGGATTTGGATGATGAAGAAAATCAAAATAATATCTATAATAGTAAGAGTACTAGGAACAATCCCAAAAACCTTTGAAAAAAGAATGGGAGAAATTGGAATCAGAGGAATGGCTGCAAAGATACAATGACTAACGATAAGGAAAACGGCTGAAATATTAAGGAAAACTCTTGAGTGCAGAAAATAATACTCATGAACCACATGCGTGAGCCAGACAAACTGCTGCAGAGGCAAAACATGAAGAAGCTTTACAGGGAATGAAGAACATTGAAGCTGCATATCAAGTTCTACATCCTCATCACGCATCCCCTCCCATTGCCCCATCACCGTTCCTCTCCCCAAGAGTAAAATCAAATAGCCGAGAACGGTCAAGGAGGAGGGAAAGACCGAGGAGAAAGTGCTGACCAGACCTCCGCTAGACAAGTGCGAAGAGAACTGGGACCTTGGGGAGGCTTAGTGCCACTCGAATTCCAGTTCACTGTCAGCGAGAAATCAAGGGTGAGAAGCTGTTGCGATAACGCAAATTTATTTGCAAATGCTATCGAAGGAGGTGGAGAGTGCTGGACGTCTGAGGAGACTTGTTATCACTCAGCTTCCAGGGAACCCCACAGGTTCTTCAATCAGATCTTTGATGATCCGTGTGAAAGCTCCATGCGAGCCAATAATAAGTGTTTATATAGTAAAAAAAATCTAAATTACATTAAAATATAAATTCAATTATGAAACAATTAAAAGCATTAGTAATTACATTTTTATTCATAAAACATAAAATTTTAGTCTTTCACATAGTCTGAAAGCAGTGTATTTGTCTTGTCAGTGGAAGAAAAATGAATTGAACTGCCAAACGGTTTTAATAACGAAGAATCATTTTATTAGATCATACGGTATTACTGGTAGAATACTTAACATAATTAAATCCTTCTTAGATAAGAGAAAAATCCAGGTTGTCCTCGACGGTCGTACATCTAAACAATATGATATAAATGCTGGAGTGCCTCAGGGTTCTATCTTTGGACCTCTTTTGTTGTTATTATTCATAAATGACCTCCCCGACAAAATTGCCTCTGAGATGGGTATATATGCTGATGACACCACACTCTATAACAGACATGACAGGAAGACAAATGAACACATATCTAAAGAAATGGCAGAAACACGAGAGGATGACCTCCAATCTGTAGTGGAATGGGGACAAAAATGGATGGTCACGTTCAATGCTGCAAAGACTAAACTAGTTTCCTTCAATAATTATAAGAAACCTTCTCTACCACCAATAGCAATGGCCAACGACTCTTTATCTGAGAGTATATCTTTCAAACTGCTTGGCCTAACGTTCACAGGAAACATGAGTTGGAACGATTACATTGAAAGCATTGCTAGGGCTGCTGCTAAGAAGGTAGGCTCTCTCTACCGTGCTATAAAACTACTAACACCCGAACGTATCCTGCACCTCTATAAGGCCACCATTCGCTCATGTATGGAGTATTGCTGTCACATTTGGGCTGGTGCATCTACTGCTAGTCTCTCGCTCCTAGACAAGGTTCAAAAGCTTGAGCCTCTGTCCCATCGACGAAATGTTGCATCCCTCTGCCTGTTCTACAAGTATTTTAATGGTGAATGCTCTGACGAACTGCAAGCACTTGTGTCCCCACAACGTAAACACCTTTGATAAACCCAACAGGCAGCTAAATCCCACCCCCACACAGAGATCCCTAGATGTAAAAGATCTTTTTACTCCAGTAATTTCTTCCCCAGAACTGCTAGACTTTGGAATTCCATTCCAGGTACCTGCTTCCCCAGCTGTACTGACGTGCAGAAGTTCAAGTGCAACGTGAACCGACATCTTGCTGCCCAAATCCCTACATAGTACCCCAGTAGTTGTTGCCCCTGATAGTAGCCCCCTACACCAAAGTTGCAATGTACCTAGTTTGGGGTGAAAATGTTTATTAAAAACAAATTTTTTTTAATTATTAGTCTTTTGATTTTATTGCCTTCTATCTCTGACCTCATCCACATTTTATATATTTAAAAAAAAAATATTACACTCAGTAAAGACAGGAAACTCAAAGAAATGACGAGAAAGTATGGTCTCGCATACAGCTATGAAAATCTTTAAATTCAATAATTCATTCATACTTAATTCAAAATTTGAAATTGTTTTAAGTTTTTTTCACACTTTCTGGATTTGTCAATGCTAAAGCCCACATTTCATTCATTTATTTTTTTACACAAGTAAAATGAATTTACAGCATAGTTTTAATGTTACTCTGATATATAGAATTTAATTTTATTGGTAGTTTAAAAAGAATATCTATCATTAGTACCAGCAATGGAAAATTAAGTTCCAAATTTTTTTAAAGAATAGTTTTTAAAATCATGGAAGTTAAATAAAACCAAAACATAAGAACACCACTACATAGAAAACTGCAACTGCAAGAAATTCTACTGAATGCCCCCCCCCTCCCAAAAAAAAACAATGTGATGAAACGATTAAGAATGGAGAACACTAACCAGACCTCCACTGTAAGGGTGCAAAGAGTACTGGGACCTTACAAAGGGGTCTTATTTCCATGAAAATCCTGGAGAAAACTATAATGCACTCATTTGTAATGGTAGTTAAAAGAAGTGGAAAATAATCATAACTCATTTCTGATTCTAAAAACGATACTTTTAAAATGTTTTTATAAATGAAATAAACATGTATTTATTTATTAGAAGATTATCCATTTATAACATAAAACGAAATAAGGCCAAAGGTGAGAAATCCCATTTAAAGATGTGTTGTAGACCCGAGCAAGGGGTCACAAATGAAAGAAATCACAAGTAGTGCAAAATGTATAAAACATAATATGTATTCATGATAAAAAATACAGGAGCCACTAAAGTGATATGAGAGGAACGTGTTCGTTGCATGCGGTTAAACATGGTATGAATGTCTCCATTTAGTCTCTGAAACCAGTGGTATTCATAGGACTAGTTGATTCCACTTAGTTCTGAAATAGGGGTGATTTGTACCCTACAACACCCCCTCCCGAGCTTTTCATTCCCCTGGGATGATCGTATAGCTATTTTTCCTGGGGTTGATCTCTATCGGGTCGGTCATTTTCCTTTTCCTGGAGAACTGGCATTGTCTGGCTGCTTGTGGTGTTACTAAGTCGAACGTGTCATATATCTGGTCCATTACTTCTTGTTCAGCGGGCAGTTGTCTTTCGTCATCAGTTATACGTTTCCGAATGTTTCTTTGCGGAAATCTTGGACTTTCGATAATGTAGACCATCTGCCCGATCCTTTCCTGGATCTTTCCTAGTTCCCACATCGTGCTATTATTTTTGTGTCCCTGGAAAAATACCTTTTCACCAGGTAAATACCTTTTTTTAGGAACTATAGTATTTGGTAGTTTCACCTGTTTTGGTAAAAGTTTCTTGAAAACTGGCCTAATTTTCCTCGCAAGCATTAACTCTACTGGCGACATCTTCGATGGAGTCCTTTCATTTAGTGTAATTTGGTAAACTGGTTGCTGGTTGATACACAGGGAGGTTCTGAGATGCTGCAACAGCCGTGTGCAGCCGTCACATGTAATATGGATGCGGATCATATCAGTGAGATTCATCAGCAATGCGGACACCCAGGGGTCAAGTGGACACTATATTTTGTCAAGATGGTTGACCCAGAAGTAAGAAGAGCAGATGTCAAGAGAGCAGTGAAAAGTTGCGAGGCATGTCAATCAATCGACCCGGCTCTGATACAGTGGAAAAAAGGGCAATTGGGAGTGAGCGGCACATGACAGACAGTCAGAATGGATATCACACATTACAGTGGCAATCACTTCCTCACCCTCATTGATTGTGGACCTACGCGCTTTGCGGTCTGGAGAACACTCGGGCACCAGGACTCCTCCTCCATTATTCGCCAGCTGTCATCTGTGTTCTTTGAAAGAGGCGCGCCCGAAGAGGTGCTGACGAACAATGACCCAACCTTCTGCATCCGGATGGTCAGGCAGTTCCTGAAGGAGTGGGGAGTGTGGCTGCGACTGCTGTGTGCTTATGTGCCATCTGTCAATGGTATTGCTGAGAGGAGCCATCGCAGTATCAAAAAAATCGCAACCAGAAAGCAATGCACCATCTCAGAAGTCGTATACTGGTACAACATCATGCCAAAAGTGGCGTCTCTCCAGGAACAGCGCCTGCAAATGCAATATACCAACACCGAGTCCGAGAAAAGGGAATCTACCCCAACAGAGAAGTTGCCAATGAGAAAGGACAGAGGTCATACACACCAGGGGATCCTGTCTGGGTGAAGCCGCCGGGAAGCCGGTGCACTGACAGATATACACAGAGCTGAGTGACCGATGTGATGAGTCAGCAGTCAATCATGGTTGACAGTGTGCCCCGTCATGTTAGAGACCTGAGGCTGGCGACACAGTTGCAACCACCACTGGATAACAGGAGCGAGTCTGGGTCTGAGGCCAGTGGGCACTTGCTCTGGTTTGCACCATCCTTATCGTCATCAAGCAGTGAATCCGATATTAGTAGCCTCTCAGGGGAGGCAGGGTTCTTCTACTCTCAGACTGCTGATGAGAGTGCAAGTGAACCAGAGGCCTGCACAGTCCCCCTTTCAAGAAGCACCTGATGGAAGAGAGCGCCACCTCCCTGCCATCTCTGTGATCATGAGATGGGGGGGGGGGAATAGAAACAGACATACACATGACCCACCCGTTAAAGCGCCCACATGTCTGCTTGTCATGCGCGTTGGATAGGAAAAAGAAAAAGCAAGATGGCGTCTGTGATATTTAACAGAAACGGTCTTGTGTAATCTCGCGAAATTCAAGTGGATGAATGTGATATAAAGCAGGTCACTTGGAGGGGTTGGCAGAGCTTTTGGCTGTTCAGACGCTAAACAGGTGACGTTACAAGATAGATGGTTACTTAGTGCATTGAGACAACTGAAGGAGGTTCCGGTTCAACACTTTTGTCCTCAATACGAGGCCTTGTGCCCTGCTTGCTTGCATAGGTCACATGTTATTTTCCTTTGCTACTGACATCCATTGCACCCAAAGCGTCCTAGGATTTTGTCTATCCTGATAATTTTGTGAAGGCTTCCTTTTGCCTCTTCCTTTTTAATTGCTGTCGGGTGTCCTTTTTGAATTTTTGAAGCATATTATTTTAATGTGTGCAATACCTGCTTTCTCTATGGTTCGGGGATCTTGCTTCATTGCCACAAACTGCTGCCAATCTTCAGCCAGTTTCTGAAGCGTCAAATCAGGTTCTAATTCCAATTTATTTAGAGCACGACGTCTTATATCGGCATCTTTTGTGGCTATCAAACCTTGTGTAAATATTAAACATTTGAAATTGTCAGCCGTTAATGATGACAATTTGAAATCGTCACAGTGCTTATTAACTATAAACGCAAATGTCATATAGTCCTCACTCTTCTTACGTGTAAGATTCATGCATTTCCATCTTTTATGAAAAAGGCTTCTTTTTGGACAGTATAACTCCATTAATAGTTTGACTGCCTCGTCAAATGACAATTCGTTGGTTTTTCTTGGTAAAATATAGTCCATGAATTTCTTATGTTAGGATGTACCTAACTTCCGTAGCAATAAACGAACCTTCTTTTGATCCGTCCATGCACTGCGATCAATTTTAAAAGGTCTTCAAATCTTCTGAAATATGCCTCAAACGTAAGGTCTTCCTCAAGAGCATAGAGAAATGTATCAATAGCTGACCAGATCGAATTTTGGGGAAAAGCCGTGCTGGTTTCTTCTCCATTGTCCTTATTCACTAAAACTCGTGTTTTCGAATCCATTTTTTTATCTGAGTGGTTTTATTGTTCTAAATGTAATTTTTTCAATTCAAATATTTGTTCATTCATATTTTTCCTATCTCTTTCCTGTTTTTCCTTGAAGAATTTCTGCTTTTCCAATATTTGTTTGTTCATTTCTTTCTTTTCTCTTCCTCGTTTTTCTTTGGGATATTTTTTTAAACTTAACTGTTTGTCTTCGTTTTGTTTCTCTTCATGATTTTTGTATTGCCAATTGCTCTTCTTTGAACCGTTTTTCAAGTTCTAATTGTTGACTTTGTTGGAATTTCGCCATTTCCAAAATTTGTTTGGCAACCTCGTCCATTTTGATTTTTTTTTTTTTTTGGGACGGTATGGAATTACTTAATATGACAAAACAACCCAATTGGCTGATTTACTTTTCCTATAGTACCAACTCTATAGAAAAAAAAAACTTTACAAAAATCCGTACCTGGTTATTTAACAAATATTTCTTTCATATATTTATTTACTCATGTGGCAATTTTTCTGAGAAAATAATTCGGCGTTTGCATTCATACAGAAAGCAGTAGATTTCGTTTGTCATTTTTCAATTTTTGTAACGTGTAAATACTGGGTTCGATTCCTTGTTGATTCTACACATTCTTTTTTCTTTAAAAAGAAAAAGTTACTTATCTGTGAAAGAGAGTTTATAGCATTTATTTAATATTGGCTATTCCTTTTCATCTCTGTGCGAAAAAGAATGTCCTTTTCTCATTAACACTTGATTTGTCGTGCTTAGTGAAATCGTTTTTTTTTTTCTTTTTCGACGTGCAGTGCCATTGACCAGTGAAAAGTTAATCGGATTAAAATCTGACGTTTTTTTTTTTTAATTTGTGCAAATACTCGCTTTAGCCAATAAAATAAAATATTGCATTTACTTTTGCAGGGGTGTTTCCCCCCCTTTTTCCACGCTAATGCCTTTTAACCATAAGACATATCAGCAAGATATGCCTTTTAAGCATAAGACATATTAGCAAGATATGCTTTTTAAAACAACAAAGCTTTTTTGTACTTAGTGAAAATTCTTCTTTTTTTTTTAATTTTCATCCCAAACAAGGCACAGTGCCACTTTGAAGTAGGGGGCTACTATCAGGGGTATAATTTGTGGGGGCATTATAAAGGGAGATGAGTAGCAAGATGTTTGTTCACATTATACTTGAACTTCTACATATCAGTACAGTTGGGAAAGTAAAATCCTGAAAGGGAGTTCCAAAGACCCGCAGTTCTGGGGAAGAAACTATTGGTGCTTTCTTGCACCTAGGCATCTCTACTGTAAAGGGGTAGGACTTAGTTGCTTGTCAGGTTTGTCAGGGGTAGTCACGTTGAGGAGGCACAAGTGCTTGCAGTTCGTCAGAGCACTCACCATTAAAGTACTTGTAGAACAGGCAGAGGGATGCAACATTTTGTCGATGGGACAGAGGCTGAAGCTTAGATGACAGTTCAGGACTTATCAGGTTGGCGACTCTTTTTTGAACCTTGTCCAGGAGTGAGAGACAAGCAGCAGATGCACCAGCCCAAATGTGACAACAGTACTCCATAGATGGGCGAATGGTGGCCTTATAGAGGTGCAGGATACTTTCAGGCATAAGTAATTTTCTAGCACGGTAGAGAGAGCCCACCTTGTTTGCAGCAGCCTTGGCAATGCTCTCAATGTATCTATTCCAGTTCATGTTCCCTGTAAACATTAGGCTGAAGAGTTTAAAAGAAGTACTTCCAGGCAATGTGTTCTTGGCCATTGCTATTGGTGGTAGAGAAGGTTTCCTGTAGTTATTGAAGGAAACAAGCTTAGTCTTGGCAGCATTGAGTGTGACCATCCATTTTTGTCCCCATTCCACTACAAATTGGAGGTTATCCTCTAGTGTTTCTGCCATTTCTTTAGATATGTGTTCATTTGTTTCCCCTCATGCCTGTTATAGAAAGTGGTGTCATCGGCAAATATACCCATCTCGGAAACAATTTTATCAGGGAGGTCATTTATGAATATCAGGAATAATAAAGGTCCAAGGATAGACCCCTGAGGTACTCCCACATTTATATCATATTGTTTAGATGTACGACTGTCGAGGACAACTTGGATTTTTCTCTTACTTAAGAAGGATTTAATTACATTATGTATTCTTCCAGTGATACCATATGATCTAATTTTCCTTAGAAGACCATCATGCCATACCCTGTCAAAGGCCTTAGATATATCAAGGGCTACCGCTCTACCCTCTCCGGTTTTGTCCAGTGAACGGTATATACGTTCAGAGATTACAGTCAAGATATCTGCTGTTGAACGGGCTTGCCTAAATCCATATTGTTTGTCGGTCAGCAGTTTAGCAACTGTTAAGTGTTGGACGAGGGCTTGATTAATTAAGGACTCAAATATTTTGGTGAAAAGTGGAAGGAGGTTAATGGGGCAATAATTTAGTGGGTCAGTTCTTTCACCAGAATTCTTGAAGACTGGTACCACAGAAACGATTTTCCAGCAGTCGGGAAAGCAAACTTCGTTAAGGCATTTATTATAAAGTTTGGAGAGAACTGGAGCAACCTCGGCAGAGCATTTTTTTAATAGCACAGCCGGGATGAAATCTGATCCACATGCTTTTGAGGTGTCTAGGTTTTTTATGATACCATATACCTGAGAAGGGGTGATTTTCAAATTGTCTAGTGTGGCGTCTGTCCGCAAAGGAAAATCGGAGAGGGAGTGGTGTGCGGGGTTCAGTGTGGCAAACCGACTGGCAAGCAGATTAGTCTTGTCGGTTGCCGTGCAAGCAACCTCATGATTGTTTGATAGTGGGGGAATTGTTGACTGCCCATTATTTACTACACTGTTGTAGATTTTCCAAAAATCATGGGTTCCTAATTTCTGTGCTTCGATGCGTTTTCTGGTGGTTTCAGAGTAATCTGTCTTAGCTGTCTCTATCACTCTCTTACAATTATTTCTAGCTTCTATATACTTCTGTCTGTTTGAACTGGACTTATGTCAGTTGAATCTGTGGAACTCATGCTGCCTTTGAGCAATGGCAGCTGCACAAGCAGAAGTAAACCATTGGGGAGAGTGGGGCTTACTATAGAATTTCCGTGTGGGAACATGTGCTTCAATTGCAGCTTTGAACACTTCAGTGGTCTCATTTGCACACTGTTCCGCTGGAAGACAAAAGATATTTTGCCATGGGGCATCTCTGATGAGTTACCTAATGGCTCCCCAGTCAGCGTTTTTGTAATACCTCGTTATTTTGAGTAGTGGGTCTCCAGTTTTAGGGCGAGAATTTAGGGTGATTTCTTCCATTATCACAGCGTGATCAGCATTCCCGAGTGGGCTGTGGGCATTTGTTGTACAATCATCGGGAACTGTTGTCAGAAATAGATCTAGAACTGAGGCATTTGATCTTGCTGGTCTGGGAAACATGTCGAAAATGTAACTGTCCGAGATAGGGAATGGGGTATAGAGAAGCTATGTGTTGTGCTACCAGCTACGTCTTTGTAATTAAAGAATCCAAGCCAGCTACTGTGGTGGACATTGAAGTCACCAAATACATGTACTTGTGTGCTAGTATTGAGGGAGAGTGCTATATCTATGCAGTCAGAGACTTTGTTTACTAGGGTACAGTCCTGGGTTGAGGGAGAGCGGTAGAGAAAATACAAGTAGCTAATATTATGTTGCATATTTAGTTTGAAGCACATAAAGGCCTGATCGTCTGATTCTAGTTATATTTCTCTAGTCAGGGGAGAGTGTTACGAATATAGACTCCAAGGCCATGCATATGTCTGTCCGAGTCCTTACGGCAGAGTGGGAGATAACTAGGCATGTTAAAGCAGTTAGAGGGAATGGAGGAGTGAAGGTTAGTTTCACTTAATGCTAAGATATCCGAGGTGTTTACAAGAAGAAATGATTCAACATCATCTAAATTAGTTCTAAGCCCATGAATATTCGTAAATGCAAACCTCAAGGGAGGAGGCAGGTTGGTTTTCTTTGAGTTTGGTCCTGGTTTAAATTTAATTTTTGTTTGAGCTGTCATTTCATTTTATTTAATTCAAAAGTTTCAGTTAGGGTGAGTGAGTGAGGGGATGCTGGACAAGTGGTTTTTCAGAACATCAGACATGCAATACAAGTAGACCATCAGCTGTCCTCACCCACAGGATTGTGGCCTCAGGAAAGCCCACCGGGGATGAGTGCAGGGTCCCTTTCCATGCATGACATGGCACTACAAACATCCCGATATTATACAAACGTTGATGGAGCAGCTGCTCTAAGCACTACCAAAGAGTTAGGGCTCCTGTACTATCAGTCGGAAACAGCAGCCAGGAAACTGTCAATCTGGTATCCTCAATCCATTAGGCAAAGTCAGCCCAGACCAACTGCACCAACATGTATGGTATTGAAGCACCCCACTGTGTCCAGTTTAGAGGGATGGGATATGGCGGGAGCAAGGAAAAACGGCATTCATTGCCCTAGTCAGGAAACACGGTAAACCACTGGGTGATTCTGACGAGTCCCTGTGATAGCATCTCTACGCCTGGCTAATAGGCAAAGAAGGAGTATGAAAGCCGAGTTATAGACAATATATATAAACAGTTTAGGTTTGCCAATTTGTGATTTGTTTGAATCACCAACTCTAGGAAGGTTGTCACCCAGGACTGAAGAGGCCTCCCTCCCCTAGATTTAGCTTCAGAGTTTTCCTTCTCCTAGACGGATGACCTGGGAAGATCCATGGGTCCATCAGCACCGAGAGGGTTCACCCTGTGCCTGGGTCCTAATCTAGGCATTTCTACGACCCTGCATGGGTAGTTAATATTAATTGGTTATTTAGATTAATATCTACTGAAAAATGGGTTATTTATTTTAACATCTACTGAAAAATTACACTCCTCAAAGCGATTAAAAAGGCATTACTATGCTTTCCATTTTCATTTTTAATGGGAGAGGGGATAGGTAAAAATTCATGCAGTGGAAGCAATTAAATTTGCAACAGCATTGATTTGAGAGAGATGAGTTAATGTATGGTTAGATATAGTTTATGTTGGTTTAGGAATAGGATAACATGTTAAATTATGATCTACTTAATATTAGAAATTAAAATTTGGTGCCCAAGCTGAGTATTTTTTTTTTTTACACGGTGGTCACCACTTATCAAGGCCCGGAAGCCACTCAGAGATAAGGGTTATTGCAAGCACAGTACAGTGTGGAGATGTATTGAAGTGTTTACTTCAGGTGGCGGTTCATTAGGAATTTGTTTATGTTGGACTTGAAGACATCCAGGTTGTAGTCAGGTGGGAAGCAGGCAGATGGAACAGAGTTCCACAGGCGTGCAGTTCTAAGAAAGAAGCTTTGTTAATGGAATCTACGTTTTGATTTAGGCACAGATAAAGAGTGGGGAAAATTTTTGAAAGTGGATGCAGCGAGACAGGTGTTTTTCGTGAAAGATTGGCGAGGGGGGACCAGAGATTGGAGTTCAGACGAGCATCTGCCATGGAAATAACGATAAAACAAGGATATGCTCACAACATCTCTTTTGTGAGAGAGAGGTTGCAGGGAAGAGAAAAGGGCATCGCCCACTAAGCCACAAAGTCTATTTTGTACTCTGTCAAGGCAGGATAAGCTGTTTTTAGCAGCTCCTGCCCAGATATGGCAGCAGTATTCCATCCTTGGACATACTTGTCTTTTATATAGATAGAGAATTGCATCAGTAGTGAGATATCTTCTGGAGTGGTAGAAGGATCCCACCATCTTTCGAGCGACCTTGGCAACAGACTTGATGTACGTGTTCCATTTCAGATCAGGAGTAAAGGACAAACCCAGAAGCTTGTCAAAACATGGGGTTTCTCCTAGACGAGAGTCATCCATTTCAATTGATGCCAGTTGGGGACCAGAGCGTTGATGATGTAAGGATAGGAGCTTGGTTTTAGATGCATTAAAGGTAACCAGCCACGTCTTCCCCCACTGAACCACGTGCTCGAGATCAGAGGAGAGAGAATCAGAGAGAACTTTGTCATTTACAGCCTTTGATGTGTTGCCGTAGATGGTCGTGTCATCAGCATAGATGCCAATGAATGATTTAAGTATGTGTTTAGGGAGATCATTGATGTAGATCAGGAAGAGAGTTGGGCCCAGGATTGACCCTTGAGGGACTCCAGCATTAATACTGCAGACCTCTGATTTTTGTCCATCGACCACTACTCTTATAAGCCTATCGGAGAGAAATGATTTAATGATTGAGAAAACATTTCCAGTTACCCCGTAGCTGGAAATCTTGTGACGTAGACTCTTATGCCATACCTTGTCGAATGCGTTTGATATGTCAAGAGCAATTGCCCTAGAAAGGAAGCCTTTGTCAAGAGATTCACTAATCCTGTGAGATATAACCGTTAGCACATCTGCGGTAGATCTTGCAGAACGGAAACCATATTGTGTGTCACTAAGAAGGTTGTTTCTGCTGAGGTGGTTGACTATTTCTCTACTTAATATGGATTCCAGCAACTTACCCATAACACACAGGAGACTTATTGGTCTGTATTGAGAGGGAGATGACTTATCACCTGAATTCTTAAATACAGGGCATACTGATGAGGTTTTCCAGGGAGTCGGAAAGCACTTCTCCTTAAGGCAATGCTTAAACAGTTTTGTAAGTATGGGAGCAAAGTCTGGTTGAAGCTTTTTTAACACTATAATTGGGATGCCGTCAGGGCCAGTTGCTTTACTGGAATCTAGGTTCTTGATTAGCTTGGCGACCTCATGCACAGATATTTGTATGTTACCTAGCGTGTTCTGTGTTATAAGAGGAAATATGGGGAGTTGATGGCCTTCGTCGCATGGGTAGAATTAGCTGCAAAGTTCTTTGCAAATAGTCTGATGCTGACGAGATGACCATTGATAATGGTTGGGATAGAACGCACACTTCTGTTCAGGATCCTATTTGTTATTTGCCAAAACTGGTGGGAACCAAGCTGCTGCTCAGCTACTTTGGATTTAACGGACTGAGCATATAGCTCTCTTGCATGTTTTATTACTCTTTTACAGTGGTTGCTGGCAGTCCTGAAAGCAGCTTTAGTCTCAGTGCATCTATTACGTTGGAAGTTATGGAAAAAGTGATTTCTGTGCGCGATAGCAGCAGCACATTCTGGGAAGAACCATGGCTGGCTGTTTGGTTTTTGTTGGAATTTTTTGGATGGTATGAATCTGCCTATGCCTACAATTAACCATTCGGTTGGATCTGATACTATAGAGGACACATCCTTTTTAAACATGGAATGCAGAGGTAGATCAGATATGAATGTACGGAAGCTATCCCAGTCAGCCATAGAGTATCGGTATACAGTACAGTGGAGGGGTACATCTGAGGACTTATTACATTTCATTTTTATCTTAACTGATATGACGGAGTGGTCGGAGGATCCTAGAGGAGAATGAATGGAACATGAACATAGCTCAGGGGAAGTTGAGAGAAAAAGGTCTAGGAGGCTTGCATATTGACCTGTAGTATCGGGCACACTGGTGGGTTCGCGAACAATCTGAGTGAGGTCATAAGCAATGGCAAAATTATGAGAAAACCTCCCCTCATCGTCTGTCTTATTTGAATGGGTCAGCTATTCCACGTTATGGACGTTGAAGTCACCACAGATGTGGATATTAGCCGAGGATGTGCAGACAGGATGTGGTCTATTTTCTCAGATATACTCTTAAAGATAGTAACTCCGCTGTTTTGGGGCCGATAGAGAGCAAATATGAATGCAGTGGTGTAAGCAAGTGCAACCCAGAAGCACATATAGGGTAAATTAGGATCTTCTCTAGAGATATCCCTGCCACACGGGAAGTCATCTTTAATGTAGGCACATATTCCATGCCATGGCGATCTTGGGGGTCAAATTTAGCTGTTAAGTTAGAGTATCCGTTAATTATGAACTCATCTAGGGAAGTGATCGGCCCTATTCAAGTTTCGTTTAGAAAGAATATGTCCGGTTTCATCTCCTGTAATTGCGTTTCAACCTCTGGAAGGTTGGAACGTAGACCCCTAATGTTGGAGAAGGAGACCTGGTAGTAGGGGTCTGCGTTGGAAGATGGGGTTCTAGGTTTATTCGAGTTTTTTTCTGGAGATATTTTATGTTGAGGTTTTGGGATTTGTGGAACAGGTCGGCATACTTGGTTAGAGCAGGATAGAGAGGGAAAGTAAGAGAGAAAAAGACAATTTTTTTTTTTTTTTGTAGCACATGAAAGGGTAAAGCCGTAACAATTACCCACTAGTATGGCATCGAGAGGCCCCACCAGAGACTACGCTATGGTCCAGAATCCATTCGCCAAATGGCAATACAGCAGTCCCAGTACTTTGCACCTGCTGATTGGACAGCCTCCTTAGTGGTTAATCCAAGGTTCGGGTCTCTGACTATCAGGCGGATAACGTCAGCCCAGACAAAACATTTACCTCCAGCACCCTTACTAGTGACATGGCCACAAGGATAGACATAGAGACAGAAAAATTTCCGACATCTCAGACTACTGTTCACCAAATACTACCGGCCTTTAAAGCAGCTTTTTCTTTACCCTTTGTCAGAAAAATCACTCATTTGAATGAGGACTGAAGGACAAAAAAGGAGAAGCGAGAGTTTCTAGAGCTGCCGATAACACATCCACTGTATTATCTACTCTCCATTAAAAAAAAAGAAGTAAAATAAACGGGGAGGAGGGGGAATGGGTACAAGGGACTTATTAATATCTAAGTAGTAAAGTCCGGTGCTAAATTATCAATTCAGGATAGTTTTGATGATAATCTCCCCTCCCATATTAATGGGTGGATGTTTTTGGCGTTATCTATCTCGAGTCTGAATCATTCGAGCTTCACCTTATAATTAAAATCCTATAATGAACTTTTATCAATTTGTGAAGTCGGCTTAATATTAATTTACATTTGAGTTTAGATAATTATTCAAGGTTTTTATTTGGGAGGTTCATTTTCATAGGTGACTTTTTCTTTGCTAATGTCACTGTGTATTATATTTCGAATATAATTGAAAATAAGTAGCTACATTAGATGGTTTGATTTGATTGGCTAGCCAGGAAGCAAGCATTTTCAATACAAGCAAGCTTATAGTAATAGTATATATTAAGTATATTACTTAAATAAAGTCCTAACTCCCGGCATTTGTTTTTTATCGCTAGTTTACTTCAATGTAGCATGGGTGAGCAGTGTTTTGCCTGATTCAATAGTAGTCGCGAAGGGGGGGGGGTGACGAATAAAAGTTTGTCAAGACGGGAAAAGTAGTGACAAATAAATACATATACATAAATAAAACAAGAAAAACAAGTTTAAACAAGGTAACATGAAAAACATTTTTTAAGATGAATTTTAAAATACTTAACGTCTGTTTGACATCGTTTGGCGTCAGTTTTTTTTTTGGTGACTGGCATATTGCCGTGTCTTTCTAGAGCGGAAGAAGATTTCTATTTCCGGATAACTTGTGCACGTGTGCCTATCTATTTATAGAATAAAAGTCGTTACGTTCAAATGTGTAAATATATTAAATTTGCATTTTTTTTTTTTTTTAAATAAAGTCCTAACTTTGTCTACTGTAATAGAGAAAATAATTTCCGGCATCTGTTTTGATTTAATACGACTGAAAGATAAGATATATGCTCAGTATAGATACAAGAAAATATTTGATTTGGAGAACAGTTTAGTACAGGTATACCTGAAAGATATAGGTTATGGCGTATTCAGTAAGTATAGTTAAATATAGATGGATGGATAAGTGGCATATTTTCACTGTATACGAATGTATGGAATTTTAGACATTGAGTATGTTGTCTTCAGACTTCTAACGAAGGAGGATGGCTTCGCCTTTCTCTTAATATCCGGAAGTTAGTATTATAATGAGTATTCAGGTTGTGCATAAGTTATTGCAATACTATCTCCTATCAAAAGAAAGATATTAAGGGTTTCTGTTCATTATAGATCATCTTAAATCTATGTATAGGACTATGGCTAGTAAATATTTACTTAGAAGCTTAGTTATGGGTTAAGAGTATAATCAAAAGCATGCCTAAGAAATCTTTAGGTGTTAATGTGTATCGATTTATGAAAAGTCAGTCTATTAGGGTTAAGGGTTGAGAGTTAGGACCCCTTTAAGTTACGTGCAATGGATTAGATTTAATGGCAACTTAGGAAATAGAGCAGTTGATTAGTTAGTGATAAGGAGAGAGGATTAAGTTTTTCATGCAAAACAGACAAAGGCAGTCATCTTGGAGGTAAAGTATCTATAGGATAGACGTAGCATACTAGCAGCGGTATCTTTTTTGCGGTTTTGAGAGAAATTATAGGTACATAGTGTCGTGGTTTATTGTTCAAGTCCGTAGACTAGGTCAGGCACAAAGCACTTCAAGGGAGTCTGATATTGTAACTGCGCCTATCTAATTTTTAAAAAGTAGTTGAATAGAGTATTATGAGGTTTTCATCTTAGCTTAGGGATAGATTGAAAATTTAAGGTGAAATTCAAAGTGATATAAGGAATTAAATGAGGATTAGATATACGATCACTGGATGTTGAATTGCTCAGGAGAAATTTTTGTATCTATTCAAAAGAATGTCTTAGTGATATAAGATTTGAGAAATTAACAGTAAACTGAAAGCAAGTTGTGAGCTGATGAGGATCCAGGATAGGCGATTAGATATAGGTAGCAAGGTGGTTATAGTTTAGTATGTACGAATTGTACATATTAAGTATACTGCTTCAGTTCTACCCTCTATTGTAAAAGGAAATCCGTTTGTAATGCGTTTGGCTAATTTGACAAGAAAAGAAGCGTATAAGGTTGTTTGAATAGAGAGAGCTTATCTAATTTTTAATGATATCAGTTTACAAACAATTGTACAGATTGGTGAATTACTGACTAAGACATAGGTGCCCCTCTTCCTGGTGTTTAGATGACGGATCAAAAGCATAGGCATTATAACTAGAACAACACACACCCGGAATAGGTGTCCGGAAAGGAGATGGCAGTGTGCGAGAGGGGAGGGGGGTCACTTAAATTAATTTTTTATTTAATTTTCTAATTTTTTTTATTTAAGTTTTTTTTTAATTTCTTTTATTTTTGTCTTGTCATGGCTGATTATATTAAGTATCATACTTAATAAAGTTTTTCTGTCATCTACATAAGATAGCATCATTTGTTGCCCCCCCTACCACCTCGATGTATCACGGTAAAAATTTAGTCAGGAAATTGTTTTAAAATAAGTGAAATAAGAACGGTTAAAATATGATAAAATAAAATAAAACTGGACAGAATGATATACACACACGAGAAAATAGGGTTGAATTTAGTTTGACTTTTTAAGAAATTGCAGAAAAATATACTTAGCTGAAGTTTACATCTTCGAGTCATTGATTCCCTTTGGTCAGCGTCCAAATGACGCTAAGAAATTCTACCCTTACTATTGGAGGTCATGGGAGGGGGGAAGCTCACTTAGGCATTTGAGGTCACACAGCAAATTTAGGTTTTACATCATTTGCTTAGGCATGAATTAAATTAAGATCTGAGTAATGGTATTAGGCTGAAAAGAAGAAAGTTTTAGAGGCGATACATAATCTGAATCAAGAAAAATTCGTAGCAGCAATATTTACCAGTTAGGAATCTATGCGTTTTTTTTTTTTTTTTTTTGTTTTATAAAGAAATTGTGGAGGAAAATGGACAAAAAACTATGAAAAAAAACTAAGGCACCAGAACACCATTTAACTTTTACAATAGAGACACCATATGAAAGTAAATATCTGACACACAGAGTTCTTCCTAACAGTGGTGTTGTTCATGCAGAGCATGTGATGAATGTTTTGCATGAATTCAACAGTGAAAACACTATCAAGGCTATCTAATTTTTTAAAAGTAGTTGAATAGAGTATTATGAGGTGTTCATCTTAACTTAGAGATAGAGTGAAAATTTAAGGTGAAATTCAAAGTGAATTCAAATGAGGATTAGAGTCTCGTTCATTCAGTAATAATAATTCTCCACACAATTCATCTTCTGAATTCTGTTTCAGCTCGTAGTTTACGTTTTAGTAGCTTTTTTTTACAGCAAGATAAGGCTTTTTGACAACGTCTTTGTAAAATCTTTTTTTTGGCAAGAATTGTTGTCCTTTTTTTGCAGTGTTCTTTATCCCGTATTTGTGGATTTTTACGCTCGAATGTTGGTTTTTTCCCAACGTAGACAAGTAGTTTTTCTTGTTCTTCACTGAACTTTTGAAAAATAAATACTTTTGAAGTTTCGAATTTCCCCTGAGTGTAGGAAAAAATATTTCGAATATCTGTGTGTGTCCTTTGTTTTCTTGAATCCTTTTGGTCATCAAATGCTGTCGTCCAATCGCTGTTTTATTTTTAGAGTGAAGTCGTTGCCCGAATATTCGTCATTCAGTTGTTGTTAGCAATTATTGTAGATTGATCCGGGAAGTTCTTAAATCATCCTCGTCAGCCAGTTATTGTTGACCCGTGCTAGGGGTTACAAATGAAAGAAACCACAAGTAGTGTAAAGTGTATAAAATATATGTATTTATCATAAAGACTACAAGAGCCACTAAAGTGGTGTTGCGAGGCTATATAATGCACGTTCACGACTTAGCAATAAAGAAAACCATTATACCAGTATATATATAAAACTACATTATTTATTTAAAACAAAACAAAACAAAGTTCATGCAGTAATGCAATAATTTGGTAGTCACGTAAGGATGTGTGATAGTGGCTTGTACGTGTTGACCTCTGTGGAAGTGTGCATGAATACAGGTTATAGTTCGTATTTTACACAAGCGATATATAGCTTGAATATAAGTCTTGGATTGTTCATATTGTATTAGCTCTATGTGTAAGCATCTTACAGGTAACGATGTTTATGTGAAAAATATGCAAGCCTACATCATGTTTCTGTTGTCGCTCTCCAAGTGCATGCTTATGAAGCATGTGGTTTATACATGTGCACAGCTTGGTGTCAAGCGGAGAAGAGGGAGAAAAAGGAGGTAAACGAAAGGTTATGTCAAAGGTCACCCGAAATACATGCATACCAAAGTTATTTTTGCACGTGCTCCGCTCCATGCGTGTGTGCTACTGCACACAGCTTGTTCTGGATCAGTGTTTGATCCAGACAAAGCAAATTTGGCAGATCTAAACGGCTCACTATAGTGGTATGAGAGGAATGTGTTCGTAGCATGCGATTAAACATGGTATGAATGTCTCCATTTTGTCTCTGAAACCAGTGGTATTCATAGGACTGGTTGATTCCACTTAGTTCTCAAATAGGGGTGATTTGTACCCCACAACAAGAATGTAGCATTGACTCTCAAGTCTAATTTATTTTTTTGTTTTTTGTTCAACAAAGTAAATAGTGGAAAGTTCAATTGTCTATTTCTTGATTACTTTTATTTTCATACCTATTCAATAAAGGTCGCTATGACGTCCCTCAAGAAGTTCACAATTTTGGACAAGTTATATTTTTTAAAAATTTCTTTGGCACCGTGCTGATTATCCAATTATCTAATGACTGCATCAGAGTCGCCTCCTGGCCATCATAAATAGATTTTAACTTGTTGCCCACGGTTGGCCCCAGTTAAAAATATAGATGAAAATCTTTCAATGATTTTATCAAAATCATGACTTTTATCAAAAAAATAAGGTAATTCATCTAGAATTTTAAAACGAAATTCTATTTACATGTAAACCTTTGCTAAAAAACGAGGTCTTACATTTTTAGAAGATTATGTAAGAAAAAAAGAAGCAATTATTTTAGAATTTTGTGTGAGAGTTAGTTGCAAATATCAATTTTACAGAAGATATTCTCCATATTGTGTCATTCTAACTTAGTTGAGGGTGTTAATCTATAAATTTTTAATTATTATTATTATTAATATATGATTAATTTTTCACAGTAAAAATATCAGTTTAATAACCGACCAAATGCTTATAATAAAGAGAAATCATATTTACATTATTTATTGGAAGAAATGCACAGAATAGGCAACAAAATCAATTTTCATGTTAAGAAAAGTTTTCTAAATAATAACATTATTTAAAACTTATTCTTAACAAGGGATGAGGTTTTGTTAAGTATTCTATTCCTACACAATTTTCTTATTTTACACATCAATTGTCGACTACTTTAAATTATTAAACAATATAAATAGCATTTTGTACACTGGCGATGAAATAATACCTTTCAGTTTTGTTTTAAAAGCAAAAGAAATTGTTATTTCTCTTACAATTTTGGGTCAGTTACAAGTAAAAAAAAATGAAAAATATATTTAGTAATGGGTATTCCTTTCCTGATGAGTATAATTTTATGTTTACACTAATATATGCAGACATTACAGTAGCTTGTAAATGCAAAAAAAAAAAAAAGCAACAAATCTGTTTACAAATTGTAAGAGAATCGGGATCAGTAATTGTATCGGAATCGGAAATTTAGAAGAGAATCGGTAATTGTATTGGAATCGTTCCATCACTAGTGGAGAATATTGGAAATCTGTTGTCACTTAGATTTCAAGGATCACTACCAGTGAGTAATCACTGACGATGACCTGTGTGAGAACTTAATGAGTGCTGCATAATTTTGTAGGATAAAGAAGAATTGTGAACTTTATGAGGAAAGATTAGTGCATTATTATTCATCAAGACTTGCTGGGTAGGAAGAAAAATGGGTTACCATATCTTAGGGCAAACTTTTTCATGACAATTTAAATTAATCTTATTCATACAGTTTCATCAACACAACAGGCATGGAAAACAGACATTAATACAAAAGTTAAATCTGTAGACTGATCATCTTACATAGACCAAGACACGAATATGTCGCCTTGATGTTTAAATACTGTTTTAAAAAATAGACATTAGCTGTATAAGAAAAAAAAATAGACATTAGCTGTATAAGAAAAAAAAAAATAGACATTAGCTGTATGAGAAAAAAAAATAGACATTAGCTGTATAAGAAAAAAAAATAGACATTAGCTGTATAAGAAAAAAAATATGAGCAGACAATTTTAGCTCATGCCGAGCAATTTAGAACTGGGGTTAAGACTGAAAATACCAAAATTGAGCCAAAGGAAAATGAAACTAAATAAAACATGAAGAAAAGGGAGAATAATGTAAGAGATGTAGAGGATGTAGATAGACTAATGTGTCCATTAAAAAGGAGATTAGAAAAAATGTAAAAGTGGAATAGAGGAAGTAAGAGGTCAAAGCAAGGTGCTAATGCTTGCAGGTTCAGGGAGGTGTGGCATCATATGCAAAGAAGTTAACTAAATGGAGTAAGCCTTGGGCATTGAATAACACGGTAATCACAAGATCTGATATGCGATTAACAAAACATTGATGACTTTCCTGAAATAATTCAAGACCATTCTTTTGGCATCTACCTCACTTCACATGAACATTTCTTGGCTACCTTTTGAAATTCTCTTTTCTCCAGCATTTTTATTTATTAGTTTTTGTCACAAGAAGATGATCTGATGACGAATAAAAAAACTTTCGCGATACATATGGAGGATACAATTTTTGTTTTGATTTTAATCCAAAAAATCATCATTACAAAAAAAGACAAAAAGCCCTACGAACTGTAAAATGAAGTGGTGAATTGGTATTTTTTAACAATCTTTGCTTAAATATATATTTGACTAAAAATTATAACTGAAATATTGATTTAAATGAGAGACGTCTAAATAAGAATAAAAATAAATACATTCTATCATCATTCAGTCAAATTTTAGTTACGAAATGTAGCTGCATTGAATTATTTACCTGTGGAAGAGACATATTTTGGTCACTCTTTTTCCAGTCGGCTGTTGCAACGATTTCAGAGTTTATCATTACCTACAAAAAAAAAATAAATAAATAAATAAAAAATAAATAAATGAAATTTTACAAGTAAAAAAAATCCTACATTCATTTATACTTATAAATAGCCCAAAATAACTTACGATATTGCATGTTTCTGCAAATCCATATATATATATATATATATATATATATATATATATATATATACATACCTTGTCAGGAGGCGATGAAAAAATCCAATAAAGTGCTCGATCGTGGATGTGAGAGCTGAAGATACAATATTTATTATGACACTATATATACATATTTCAAGGTCGTACCAGTGGTTTCATTGCACTGAATCAACCATAAAAGGTTGGAAAGAGTCAGCATAAATTCATCAGCGACATTGAAAAACTGAAACCATGCAAAGTGAACAAACAGAGAAAAAACGTTAAACAAGCGTTTATTAAGACTCAGAGTTTCAAATTTTAAAACATAACTTAATATAAATGTTCTGTTTAAAGGAACACATAACCCCATATAAATAATGGTACAACAAATAACGGCAATAAATATATAATGAAATAAAGCATGAATATATTAATTTAAATTTAATTAAGAATAAAATTAAAATAAAAAGGTAAAGATAAAATTTAAATAAATATAAAATAAAAATTTAAAGGAATTATTAAAAAACTTTAAAAAAAATAATAGAATAAATGTGAAAGGAGAAATTTAAGATAATTAAAAATAATTAAAGTAATTTTTAAATAACTTATCTAATAGTAAATGACACTTAAGGAATATAAAGGAGTATCAGCACATATAAATACATAGAAAATATAATCAAAAGTAATACATAGATATCTATAGGTTATTACCTATATTAATAGTAGTGATGGCAGTATTGGTAAATTTTGTGAAAGTAGTAGGACTATATCACCATAGATATCTATATATTACTTTTGATTATATTTTCTATATATTTATATGTACTGATACTCCTTTTTTTATTTTTAGCCGAGGAGTCGGCTAAAAATAAAAAATAACAAAACAAAGGAAAAATACAACCAATCCTTAATAAGAAAATGAAAATACTTATGAACGACGAAGGACGCACACTCACCACGTGGTAAACTTTATTTGTTTGTTTGTTTTTTAATTTCCCACTTATAACACCATGTATAGTTAAAAGGGAAAGACAACAAGACACGGTAATCTCGATAAGCGACATACATGTGTACCTTTATTGGGTCCACCATGACAGCCTTTTTCTCTCTCCTTCCTGGAGAGCTCGGGTCAAGGGTACATAACTTGGTATTATGTTTACAACCCAAAATTGGCGGAGGAATTTTGTAGAGCCTGCAAAGGAAAACTCTTTAAACTTTGCCCCCTTGGCAGCGACCTTTTCGCCCCAAAACTGATTAAAAAGCTTGCTGCATGCCTGAATACCCTTTATGTAAAATTTCAAATGCTTAGACCCGAAATCGGCTTAATAGTTTGCTAGAGATCGCAAAAGTAAAATCTTTTGAAATTTTACCCCTTGGCAGCCAACTTTTTTACCCCTTGGCAGCCAACTTTTCGGCCAAAAATCGATTAAAAACTTGCCCTATTTCTGAATAGACTTTATGTAAAATTTCAAAAGTTTAGTCCAAAAGTTGGCTAAGTAATTTTGTACAGACAGTAGAGATAAATTTTATTTTAACTTTGACCCCAATTATGACCCCTTACAATTTAATGTTTTGGGCTCAAACAAATTTATAAAATTAGACCATGTCCAAGTAACCTATATCTAAAATTTTAAATGTTTCGACCCATAATCGCCGGAAGAGGTTGGTAGAGTTTTAAAAGGTCAAATCGTTAAACTTTGACCTCTTAATAGCCAAATTTCTGTCCGAAACCCGATTAAAAAGATTTTCCCAAATCTCAATACAACTTATATTAAATTTCCAATCTGTAGACTGAAAATTGACAGGGTTATTTGAGAAAGAAATGTACACAGACAGACAGACATTTGAAGTTTAATATATATATATATATATATACATACAAATATATATATATTTACAAACATATGTATATATATATATAGATTTAATAACATCTATCTAACAAATATAGACAAATATCGATAAATTGACTAAAAATATTAACATCTTAAGCTTCAACTTTTCTACAGGGACGGGGGGGGGTAGTTATATCACCGATATTTTTGAACATTTCTGGCCAAAAACCGGATTACGAAGATTTTCCCAAATTTTAGTACGCTGTATATCAAATTTTGAGTCTGTAAACTCAAAATTGACAGAGTTATTGCGTAGGAAATGTAGACACACAGACACGTTCACTTTTATAGATGAAACAAAAATATACATAAATATACATGGAAACAATTCTGTGTTTACTTCAAAATTTTTACGTAAGAATAAATCATGTAGAATATCTGAATGAATATAATTACATGTATATATAAATATATATATATATATATATATGGATATATATATGTATATGGATATATATATGTATATGGATATATATATGTATATGGATATATATATATATATGGGTATATATAAATATACATATATAGATGGATGGATATATATATATATATATATATATATATACATATATGGAAATATATATATACATATGGATGGATATATATATATATATATACAAATATGGATATATATATATATACATATGGATGGATATATATATATATACATATATATACACATATATGGATGGATATATATATATATACATATATATACACATGGATGGATATATATATATATATACACATATGGATGGATATATATATATATACACATATGGATGGATATATATATATATATACACATATGGATATATATATATATACACATATGGATATATATATATATATATATATATATATATATGGATATATATATATATATATATGGATATATATATATATATATGGATATATATATTGATACACATATATATATATATGGATATATATATGGATATATATATTGATACATATATATATATATGGATATATATATATATATACATATGGATGGATATATATATATATATATATATATATATATATATATATATATATATATATATATATGGATATATATATATATATATACATATGGATATATATATATATATGGATATATATATTGATACATATATATATATATGGATATATATATATATATACATATGGATATATATATATATATATATGGATATATATATTGATACATATATATATATATGGATATATATATATATATACATATGGATATATATATATATATATATATGGATATATATATTGATACATATATATATATATGGATATATATATATATATACATATGGATATATATATTGATACATATATATATATATGGATATATATATATATACATATGGATATATATATATATATATATGGATATATATATTGATACATATATATATATATGGATATATATATATATATGGATACATATATATATATGGATATATATAGATATATGTATATATATGGATATGTATATATATATGGATATATATATACATATATATATATATATATGGATATACATATATATATATATATATGGATATACATATATATATATATATATGGATATACATATATATATATATATATATATATGGATATACATATATATATATATATATGGATATACATATATATATATATATATATATATGGATATACATATATATATATATATATGGATATACATATATATATATATGGATATACATATATATATATATGGATATACATATATATATATATATATATATATGGATATACATATATATATATATGGATATACATATATATATATATATATATGGATATACATATATATATATATATATATATATGGATATACATATATATATATATATATGGATATACATATATATATATATATGGATATACATATATATATATATATATGGATATACATATATATATATATATATATGGATATACATATATATATATATATGGATATACATATATATATATATATGGATATACATATATATATATATATGGATATACATATATATATATATATATATATATATATATATATATATATATATGGATATACATATATATATATATATGGATATATATGTATATATACATATATATATCCATATATATATATCCATATATATATATATATACATATATATATCCATATATCTATCGATCTATATATATATATATATACATATCAATATATCTATCTATATATATATAAATCCATATATCTATATATATATACATACCCATATATCTATATATATATACATACCCATATATCTATATATATATACATATCCATATATCTATATATATATATCCATATCCATATATCTATATATATATATCCATATCCATATATCTATCTATATATATACATATCCATATATCTATCTATATATATACATATCCATATATCTATCTATATATATACATATCCATATATCTATCTATATATATATATATATATATATATATATATATATATATATATATCCATATATCTATACATATCCATATATCTACATATATATATATACATTTTTTTTTACATAGACGTCACCACTTATCAAGGCCGATAGGCCACTCAAGGATAAGGGTTAAAGAGTGTAGAGTAGTCAAAAGGACAATATAGTAATCGATAGTAATGGAAGTTCGGTAAATTTGTTAACTTAGGTGGAACCGCTCATCAGAAACTTGTTCACGTTTGACTTGAAGGCAACCATATTATAGACAGCTGGAAAGCAGGAAAATGGAAGACAATTTCACAGGCGTGCAGTTCTAAGAAAGAAGCTTTGTTCATGGAATCTACGTTTAGGTTTAGGTACAGATAAAGAGTGGGGAAAATTATTGATAATGTTTTCAGCTAGTCTAGTGTTTCTTGTGAAAGTTTGGTGAGGGGGGACCATAGATTGAAGCTCAGTCGAACACTTTCCATGAAAATAACGATAAAGCAGAGACAAGCTCGCAACATCTCTTCTGTGAGATAGAGGTTGCAGCAAAGAGAAAAGGACATCTCCCACCAGGCCCCGAAGTCTATTTTGAACTCTATCAAGGCAGGACAAGTCTTTTCTAGCAGCTCCTGCCCATATGTGGCAACAGTACTCCATCCTTGGACATACCTGGCTCTTATAAAGATAGAGAATTGCATCAGCAGTGAGATATCTACTGGATCGATAGAAGGATCCCACCATTTTTCCAGCGGCCTTGGCAACAGATTTGATGTACATATTCCATTTAAGATCAGGATAAAGGTCAAGCCCAGAAGCCTGTCAAAACTTGAGGCCTCCTGAAGACGAGAGCCATTCATTTCAATTGATGCCAGATGGGGATCAGAACGTTGATGATGTAAAGATAGAAGTTTGGTTTTAGATGCATTAAAAGTAACCAGCCACTCCTTTCCCCATTGTACTACGTGATCAAGATCAGAGGAGAGAGAATTGGAGAGAACTTGGTCGTTTACTGTCTTAGATGTGCTACCATAGATGGTAGTGTCATCAGCAAAAATGTCCACGAATGATGTAAGGATGTGATTTGGAAGATCATTAATGTAGATCAGGAAAAGAGTTGGGCCCAGGATCGACCCCTGAGGGACTCCAGCATTTATACTGTGAGCTTCTGATTTTTGCCCATTAACTACTACTCTTATGAACCTATCAGAGAGAAATGATTTAATAATTGAGAAGACATTTCCAGCAATACCATAGCTGGAGATCTTGTGAAGTAAACCTTTATGCCATACCCTATCAAAGGCCTTTGATATGTCAAGAGCAATTGCCCTAGAAAGGTTGCCTCTGTCGAGAGATTCGCTAATCCTATGAGATATAACTGTAAGCACATCTGCTGTAGATCTAGCAGAACGGAAACCATATTATGTGTCACTAAGAAGGTTATTTTTGCTGAGATGTTTGATTACTTCTCTATTTAACACAGATTCTAGCAACTTACTCATGACGCACAGGAGACTTATTGGCCTGTATTGAGAGGGGGATGAACGATCACCTGAATTCTTAAATACAGGGCATACTGATGAGATTTTCCAGGGTGATGGGAAGCAATTCTCCTTAAGACAACGTTTAAACAGTTTTGTAAGTATGGGTGCTAGTTCCGGTTGAAGTTTTTTGAGTACTATAATTGGAATATCGTCAGGGCCGGTTGCTTTACTGGAATCAAGGTTTTTGATTAGCTTGGCAACATCACATACAGATATTTGTATATCACATAGTGTATTTTCTGATATAGGAGGAAATATTGGGGGTTGGCAGCCTTGGTCGCAAAGGGTAGAATTAGCTGCAAAGTTCTTGGCAAAGAGTTTGGCTTTGTCTGATGCTGACGAGATTAACTCAGGTCCATTGATGATAGTTGGGATGGAGCACACACTTCTGTTCAAGATTCTGTTTGCAATTTACCAAAATTGGTGGGAACCAAGCCGCTGCTAAGCTACTTTGGACTTGACGGGCTGAGCATACAACTCTCTTGCGTTCTTTATTACTTTCTTACAATGGTTGCCGGCAGTCCTGAAAGCGGCTTTAGTTTCCATACATCTATTACGTTGGAAGCAGTGGAAAAAGTGATTTCTGTGCGCAATAGCAGCAGCACATTCTGGAGAAAACCATGGCTGGCTGTTAGGATTTTGCTGGAACTTTTTCGAGGGTATGAAATTGTCTATACCTACAATTAACCATTCTGTCAGGTCTGATACTATAGACGACACATCCTTTTTAAACATGGAACGCAGAGGAAGATCCGATATAAATGTACGGAAACTATCCCAGTCAGCCATAGTGTATCGATATACTGTACGATGGAGATGTATGTCAGAGCACTTATTACATTTCATTTTTATCTTAATTGATACCACTGAGTGGTCGGAATATCCAAGAGGAGACATAATGGAAACTGAACATAGTTCAGGGCAAGTTGTGAGAAAAAGGTCTAGAAGACTTGCATACTGGCCGTCATTGTCGGGCACACGGGTGGGTTCGTGAACAATCTGAGTGAGGTCATATGCAATGGAGAAATCATGACAGAATCTCCCCTCATCATTGGTCTTGTTTGAGTGGGTCAACCATTCGACGTTGTGAACATTGAAGTCTCCACATACGTGAATGTTAGCTGAAGGATATGCTGATAGAACTTGGTCAATTTTCTCAGATATGCTTTTAAAGATAGTAACTCCGCTGTTATGGGAGCGATAGAGAGTAAATATAAATGCCGTAGTGTGAGCTAGTGCTACTCAGAAGCACATATAGGGCAAGTTAGGATCTTCTCTGGAGATGTCCCTACCACATGGAAAGCCATCTTTTATATAGGCACATATTCCATGCCCATGGCGATCTTGGGGGTCAGTTTGGGAAGTTAGGTTACAGTATCCTTTTATTACGAACTCATTTAGGGAAATAGTCTGTCCAATTCCAGTTTCACATAAAATTCCAGTTTCACATAAAAAGAAAAGGTCAGTCTCTTGTAATTTGGCTTCAACCTCTGGAAGGTTAGAACGTAGACCCTGATATTGGAGAAGTAGACATGGTAGTGGGGGTCTATGTTGGAAGTTTCTGATCTGAACTTGTCATGATATAATTTTGGAGTTTGTGGACTAGGTCAGATTTGCTTAGAGCAGGACAGAGAATGGAAAACAGAGAGAGACAATTCACAAAGAATTTTTTTTTTTTTTTTGTAGCACATGATAAGATAAAGCCGTAACAATTACCCACTAATATGGCATCGAGAGGCCCCACCAGAGACTACTGCCCATATATCTATCTATCTATATATACATATCTATATATCTATATATATACATATCCATATATCTCTATATCCATATCTATATATATATATATATATATATATATATATATATATATATATATATAGATAGATATATATCCATATATCTTTCTCTATATATATATCAATATATATATATATATATATATTGATATACACTTGTGCCCGATATTATTCATACCCCTCGGATCTTTGAGATTTCTATAAGAATATTGATCAAACCAGAAGGTAGACAATATTAAAGGGATTTCAAACAATAAATCAAGCATAAGCATTTAATTTAAACTCAACAAATAAATAAATTATGCAAGTTTGAAACATTATACAAAGAAAAACAATAATGGCACTAGTTCAAAATTATTCATACCTTTCTTACTAATAGTCAATAGCATGCCCTTTATTCTTAATAACTGCCTGTAACCGTTTTGGATATTTATCAACAAGGTTTTTACAAGCATCAACACTGATTTTT
>NC_136508.1:89757222-89764722 GCF_053919585.1 Euprymna scolopes | reverse complement strand
GTGAAGGGGAGCTATTGCGCCAGTGGTTACCCCTTCTGTGTGGAAATGGCGCATGATGGAACATTGCCTCGGTTACCGGTGGTAGTCAATGGGAAGAGAGCCATAGCCCTTGTCGACACAGGCTGCACTACAACGCTGTTAGCAAGGAATGTCGCGAGGTCATGGAGCGGAACCAGGATTATTAGGACCGTGGATGGCAGGGATGTGAAATGCCTAGGAGAGACGACAGCGGAAGTAATGGTGCAAGGGGTGCCTATTGAACTGCAAGCCCTAGTGTTGAATCATCTGGTCAGTGGTGTCGACGTGATTATAGGTATGAGTGCAATTAACCGACTGGAGGGCGCTACGTTAAGAGGGGGCCAAGTGACGTTTGGACGTCTTAGCACAGTGGGGATGGCAGGAGTGGAAGGTGATAGAACTGTCAGAACCCCAAAACCGGAGGTTTGCTGCATTAAGGACAAAGATTTCCTGGCGAAGTTTGATGGCGTGAGGTGGATGGTGGAATGGAAATGGATCTCCGGGCCCCCAGAACTACAGAATAAGGTGGGCTGCTACGAAAACACCCTGCGAGGAGAAATAAGAAAAGGATTCGAGGAAGAAGTGGAGAGGTGGATAAAAGGAATTCTGAAACCGTGGACAGGGGAAGAAAAAGGAGTGTTGCCACTACTGGCGGTTGTTCAGCCTACCAAAAACAAGATTAGGCCCGTGCTGGATTTTAGGGAATTGAACAGACACGTAGCCTGCCACACTGGAACGGGGATCGACGTATGTGAGAAGGTCATGAGGAAATGGAGAAGAATGGGGCGGGCCACTAAGATTGTCGATCTGAAATCGGCATATCTGCAGATCCATGTAGATGAAAAACTCTGGCACTACCAACTGGTCCGGTACAAGGGGCGAGTGTATTGTCTGACGAGGTTAGGCTTTGGGCTGAGTTCAGCCACCAAAATTATGACTGCCGTACTGAAGACAGTGCTGAGCAAAGACTGTACAGTGGAGGAGGCAACTAGCTCGTACATTGACGACATCCTGGTGGAGGAGGCAGAGGTGACAGCAGAGAAAGTAAGAAGCCATGTCGAGAAGTATGGGTTAACCGCAAAACCGGCGGAGGCCCTAGATGGAGGAGCGGTGCTGGGGTTGAAACTAAGGCGAGATGGAAAAGACAGCCTTGCCTTCGAACGAGGGAATGCAATACCCGAAGTCGGATCTGAGCTGACGAGGCGAGAACTCTTCTCAGTCTGCGGGAGGCTGGTCGGGCACTATCCTATCGCTGGCTGGCTCAGGATAGCATGCAGCTTTCTTAAACGACAAACAGGCACTGATGACTGGGAAGGCCGTGTGACGAAGGAGGTCACGAACATGCTGCAAGAAGTCATTGCGAGAGTGAGGAATGAGGACCCAGTGAAAGGGAAATGGTATGTCAGCGGCGAAGACGCGGGTGTGGTTTGGTGCGATGCCAGTAACCTGGCGTTGGGCGTCGTACTAGAGATAGGAGGTGTAACTGTGGAGGATGCGGCGTGGCTAAGAAAAAACAACGACTTCTCCCATATCAACGTAGCAGAACTAGATGCCGCTATAAAAGGAATCAATCTGGCCCTGAAATGGGGATTGAAAATAATTGAAGTCAAAACCGATTCGGCAACGGTAGCGTCGTGGATTCGGTCGGCAATAACTGGCGATAAGAGAGTTAAGACAAGGGGTGCTGCGGAAATGCTGATGAAGTGCAGACTCGGAGCGCTCACCGACCTGATAGCGGAATTCCAGTTGAGAGTATCTGTTGTGTTGGTCCCGTCAGAAAAAAACAAGGCGGATTCGATGACACACGTGAAGAAGGCCTGGCTGCAGGAGGGAAAGGAGGTCTCCTCGGTATGCTGTGCAGGGGAAGAAGTCAAAGAGTCACACGAAATGCACCACTTTGGTCGAGAACGAACATTATTCCTAGCCAGAGAGGTTTACCCGGAGACCACCGAGGAGGAGGTTAGGGAGGTGGTGGAGAACTGTCGAGAGTGCCAATCAATTGACCCTGGACCGTCCAGACACGAAGCAGGAGAACTACACGTTGCGGAGGACTGGAAGCGATTGGCCATTGATGTGACACACTATCGCCACAAATTGTATCTGTCGATGGTCGACTGAGAACCGGGAAGGTTTGCCATCTGGAGAGAGATCAGGGCAGAAGCTGCATGGGCGATCGGAGGAGTCATCGAGGAGATATTTTTGGAGAGAGGGCCGGTTGAGGAACTCTTAATGGACAATGGCCCCGCTTTCCGATCAGAAGCCTTTAAAGGGGTGTGCGATAAGTGGGGAGTAAGGCAATTTTTCAGAGCAGCGTATCGGCCGAGTGGCAACGGAATAGTGGAGAGGAATCATCGCACCATTAAAGCCGCTGCGGAAAAAAGCAATGTATCACCCATAGAGGCGGTGTTTTGGTATAACATCTCGCCGAAGACCAAACAAGATGAGACAACTGTGCCTCATAGGGCCGTTTTCACATATAAGTGGCGGCATCCGTGCAACAAAGCAGCAGGAATTGAGAGTGAAGAAGCCACTATCAAAGTAGGTGAAGAGGTGTGGGTGAAACCCCCCAATGCACAGTGTACCACTCGTTGGAAAAGAGGGGTCATAACAGGATTGCAGTCGAAGAACAATGTGATGGTGAATGGCGTTCCCCGGCATATCTTAGACCTGCGTCGTGTGACATTGCCGGTATGCAGTGAGGGCAGTGAAGAAGAAGAAATCGAGGGCCACCGAGAAGCAAATGATGCTGCTCAACCTGACTTAGGCCCGCGTTGTAGTGAACCTGAAAACGTTAACCCCCGAGAAGTTGTCCCCCAGAGGCCTCGACATGAGAGGAGGCGGCCTGCTTGGATGGAGGATTACGAAGTATCCTATTGATCTCGAAGATCAGGGGGGCGTGTGGTGTAAATGAAGAAAAAGAGAAACAAGAACGACCGACCGCGTTTTTGTGTGGCTTACCTCGTGTTCATAATGAAGAAGAAAGAAACAAAAATGGCCGCCCTGTTTCTTTATATGCCTACAGGGTGACCACGAGGTATGCAAATGAGATGCTCCTGATTGGAAATAAAAGAGGAGTGATTTAGGGAAGGAGGGCATTCTGAAGTTAGATCGGCATTCTGAAGTTTGATTGCGAGCAGAGAAGGTGTATTTGAAGAAGAGAAAAGCTAAAGTTGCAGAAGTTCGTTTTGGAGTGGAGAGAAGCCGCGTCAAGTGGGAACGGGAAGGTGAAAGTTCGGACAGCAGTGTCACGCAAGCGACAGTATTTTTTTTAGTTTTTTATTTATAACACCTTTTCCCATACTTACCGTGTTAAAGAGGGAGTGAGGCGCCATCTTTAATTTTCCAATACATCGGTAAACACTGTATGCTTTTCGAGCTGAATAAACATGTTACATTGAATAAAAACACGAAAAATATATCCAGTATGGTAGAAAAGTAACTTATCTTGCCTTTGATAACATTTATTTGTTATATATTTGTTTTTTGACAACTTTTTCGAATCTATGTGTACAGTAATACAAACCCGTTTTTCGAGCTGAATAAATATGTTACATTGAATAAAAACACGAAAAACATATCCAGTTTGGTAGAAAAGTAACTTATCTTGCCTTTGATAACATTTATTTGTTATATATTTGTTTTTTGACAACTTTTTCGAATCTGTGTGTACAGTAATACAAACCCGAATTGAACTTAAGACCACGAGTGAACGCGCGTCTTTTTTTAGGTTAGTTTCGTATATATATATATATATATATATATATATATATATATAAAAATAAGTATTTTAAAATTTTATCTTTCTAGCTTTAAAAAAAAGTTTTAAAATTTTATCAGCCGGCATAATTTATTTTTAAATATTGAAAATTTTCAGGAAAATTAATTTTTGCTAGATTTTCAAAACATGTGTGTCAACAGCTTAAAAAAATCGTCTCTTCAAAAGAACATGTTTTAAAGAGGACGGTAGTCAACGTGTGTGTGTGTGTGTGTGTGTGTGCGTGTGTGCGACAGCGTTTGTTTTCGTGTTGTGTGTACGTGTGTACGGCTAGCGCCAGAATGGCGGACGTAGTGTCGGAGGTTAGAAGTTTCGTAATTTTGTAATTTGTAAATGGCAAGTTAGAAAAAAAAAATACCCTTCCAAGATTGACAATAAATAAGGCCATAATATTTATGGTACATTTAAGAGCGTAAGAACCATAGTTTTTTAGGAAACGTGATTATTGGATTAACCAATCAGAAATCGTCTGTGGCACACACATCTCTGTTTTTATAGATATATAGAAGATATATGGATATATATGGATATATATATGGATCTATATATATATATATGGACATATATATATATACACATATATATGGATATATATATATATGGATGTATATATACATATATATGGATATATATATATATATATATATATGGATGTATATATACATATATATGGATATATATATATATATATATATATACACATATATATGGATATATATATATATGGATATATATATATATAAATATATATATATATGGATGTATATATATATATGGATAAATATGGATGTATATATATATATGAATATATATGGATGTATATATACATATATATGGATATATATATACATATATATGGATATATATATACATATATATGGATATATATATACATATATATGGATATATATATATATATGGATATATATATACATATATATGGATATATATATATATATATATATATGGATGTATATATACATATATATGGATATATATATGCATATATATGGATATGGATATATATATATATATATGGTAGTATATATACATATATATGGATATATATATACATATATATGGATATGTATATATACATATATATGGATATATATATATATATACATATATATGGATATATATATATATACATATATATGGATATATATATATACATATATATGGATATATATATACATATATATGGATATATATATACATATATACATATATATGGATATATATATATATACATATATATGGAGATATATATATATATATATATATATATGGATATATATATATATATATATATGGATATATATATATACGGATATATATATATATATAGATATTTATATATGGATATATATATTTGGATATATATATATACGGATATATATATATATATACATATATATGGATATATATATTTGGATATATATATATACGGATATATATATATATATATATACATATATATATATCGATATATATATATATATATTTATATATGGATAACTATATATATATAAAGATATATATATATATATATATGGATATATATATATTTATATGCATATATATATATATATATAAAGATATATATATGGATATATATATATATTTATATGCATATATATATAAAGATATATATGGATATATATATATATATATTTATATACATATATATATTTATATACATATATATATTTATATACATATACATATATATTTATATACATATATATATATTTATATACATATACATATATTTATATACATATACATATATATATATTTATATACATATACATATATATATATCTATATACATATACATATATATATATATCTATATACATATACATATATATATATATCTATATACATATACATATATATATATCTATATACATATACATATATATATATTTATATACATATACATATATATATATATCTATATACATATACATATATATATATCTATATACATATACATATATATATATTTATATACATATACATATATATATATATTTATATACATATACATATATATATATATTTATATACATATACATATATATATATATCTATATACATATACATATATATATATATATATTTATATACATATATATATATTTATATACATATACATATATATATATTTATATACATATATATATATATATTTATATACATATATATATATATTTATATACATATACATATATATTTATATACATATACATATATATTTATATACATATACATATATATTTATATACATATACATATATATTTATATACATATACATATATATTTATATACATATACATATATATATATTTGTATACATATACATATATATATATATATATATTTATATACATATACATATATATATATATTTATATACATATACATATATATATATTTATATACATATACGTATATATATATATTTATATACATATACGTATATATATACATTTATATACATATACATATATATATATTTATATACATATACGTATATATATATACATTTATATACATATACGTATATATATATACATTTATATACATATACGTATATATATATACATATATATACATATACATATATATATATATTTATATACATCTACATATATATATATATTTATAGAGAGAGAGAGGGACAAAATAAAAAAGGAACAAACGGTATTATGTGTTCATCAACGTTTCGTCTTTATTTCGAGACTTCCCCTGGATGAATGAGATTAAGAAACAAAAAATACCAGTACAAAATATTTGAAAATCTATCACGTGCACAGTGTGACGCAGTTCTATTTCAGAGAAACGGAAAAAAAGACGTTGGAAATTCAAAAAGCAGGGGGAGGGCTGGCGCTGTTAAAGAGAAGAAATTTTAGTGACGTCATATAGTCGTTAATGTAATTTTAAAACTATGAACGTAAGTTAATATACTTATTGGGTAAAAGATATATCTGTTGAAATTCAAATATAGGTTTGTAACAGAAATAAAATGAGTGTTTTTTATGTAATTTATTGATTGAGATTATGTGTTAATTATTAAAGGGGGTTGTTTGAATGGTGTGAGATAGTTAACCTGTGTCCACAGTTAAATAATGTTCTTTTAATAAAAGTTTACTTATTAATGGCGCTATGTTATAGAAACCTCCACGTTGTTTAATAGTGCTTGAAATTGCGATAAGCGCAGATTCAAGAAGTCTTTGGCATGGTTTATTTGAAATAAATTTAATTTTTGTTGCTTAATCTCATTCATCCAGAGGAAGTCTCGAAATAGACGAAACGTTGATGAACACATAATACGGTTTTTTCCTTTTTATTTTCTCTATTTTGTCGGAATACTATTTCCATCATTTTCATCATATATTTATACTAGCGGGAGTACCCGGCGTTGCCCGAGTGTTTGTTTCCGGGACGGCGGGGAGTTTTAAAAAATGTTATGGCAGGTAAGTAGGAAGGATAAAACCCAGAGTCATGAGTAAAAGTAGGAAAATAAAGTGTGAAAAAAAAAAAAAAAAAAAAAAATCAGCTGCAACGTTAACAGTTCGGTCACCAAGAAAAGTCCATTCCAGTTGTTTAGGAAAAAAAACAAAAAAAACAAACGACTACGGTAGGTCGGCGCGAACGTGAAAATATAATGTGAATTGTCCAGCACGCTAACCAC
>NC_136508.1:89727222-89752222 GCF_053919585.1 Euprymna scolopes | reverse complement strand
AATTTTTTTTTATAATTTAAAATTTTTAGTTTATAATGTAAATTTTTTATTTTATAATTTAAAATTTTTATTTTATAATGTAAAATTTATATTTTATAATTTAAAATTTTTATTTTATAATTTAAAATTTTTATTTTATAATTTAAAATTTTTATTTTATAATTTAAAATGTAAAACATTGCACAATACAAATAAGATTTTTGTTTGATTTTATATTTTATATTGTACTCGGATGCATATGATGATGTGTCTCCACTATAATTCAATATTTAACTTCATCTTTCATTATTTCTTTTCGAGAACAAAACCAAAATTTTATTTATATTGTTTAATGTTTTTATTTTTAAATTATAAAAATAAAACACATGTAATCATTTTAAAACTTTATCTTTCATTATTTCTCTGGTTTATTTGTTAAACAACGTTGTTAATTTTAATTAAATTTAAATCACAAGATTATATTTTCAATAATCAAGTAAATATAAACAAACTTTCTGTTTACGATATACGTACATCGGTGTCGACTCAACGTGTCCCTTTTTTGATAACAGGGTTGGAGGCTATTTGTACAACTTAACGGCAAATCTGCCTTTTTTTTATAATTTCACGTTATCTTATTGTTTAATAATAAATTGTTAGCTGTAGCTGACAGCACAGTATAGTTACAAAACACCTTCCCCTCGCCAATGTAAAAAATAAAAAAATTATTATTTCAGCACGATACGAAAAATGCATATAAACTGTACTTTCACCTAACAATTTGTAGTTTTAGTAATAAAAATAAAATTTTGGGTACTTATATATTTTTGTTACTGTGCTGAAATAATAATGTTAATATTTTGAAAGGCATTCATAACATGGGAAGGATAGTAAAAATAAAAAAAAAATAAAAATATATCGTGAAAGTTGATTCTACCCCCCCCAAAAAAAAACATGTAAAAATAGTGTGATATCAAAAAAAAAACATGTAAACATCAAAAATGCATAAGCACCAAAATATGGTTTAATTTTACAGGAGATATTGTTCCCAGGTGCATACGATGGCAGATGGTAACCGTACTATCTTTACATATATTTTTTTAATATCTAATAAATGTAAGGTGGAAGCACAAAATAGTTAGAAAACACCCTCACTTACTCCGTAAGAATGGTTTTTCAAATATTAACGATATATTTCAGCATGGCACCAAAACTACATAAGAACCAAAAATTTCATTTTTATTGGTCAATGTTTGTCATTCTAAATAAAATGAAAGATATGTAGTCATTTCAAAACTTCATCTTGCAGTTTATTTTTTTTAATTTGTTAAGCACATGATCACATTTTCAATAAGTATGTTATATTTTACCCGTTTAAAGGTTGTAAAACATGTAAACAAACTTTTGCTCGATACGGGTGACGACTTTTAAGAGTCCCTTTTAGTGATTACCTGGTGTGAGGATATATGTACAACTAAACGGCAAATCTGCCCAAAAAAATCCGGTATTATTTTACTTTAAGGCCTGTCTCACGTTCGTATATAAGAAAATAATGCTTTGTAGATTTATTTCGGTGTGCTGAAAACGAATCTGCAGACCGTTTTCGTTGCAAAAAAAAAGTAGTTTTCATGATATGAAGAAATAACTTTTTCGAAAAGTGGGTGATCACTTTGCGATGAAAATGTAACTTGGAATGAGCACCCACTTTGTGACCACGTGAGAGAGCGGCATTTTTGTGTGTTTATTTTTTTTTAATTTCCTTTGCATGGTAATAACCCCTGGATTCTGGGACTATTTTCCATTTCACAGCCCTAACCATCATTTACGCTACACGCGAGTATAAACGAAGGCTGGTAAATATGCACTCACGTACCAAACGGCCTTGTCAAAAAAACCTTATATGCAATAAACAGGAAAGAAAATGGCCCCCTCTCTCAGGTGGCCAGAAAGTGAGTGCTCATGTTAAGTTAAATTTACATGGAAAAGTGATCACCAAATTTTCGGAAAAGTAAATTCGTCATATTATGTAAAGTATTTTTTGTGACGGAAATGGTTTTTAGCACACCGAAATCTACAAAAAAAAATATTTTGTTATATACGAACGTGAGACGGGCCTTCAGGGGGGGGGAGACAAGTTTGTAAAGAGATATTGAAATCGGAAGTCATCAACTCATGGTAAAAATAGTTCCGCATTTACTGAAAATATTTTTATTTTATTTAATAATAATTTCTGTGTTACTATTTTAACGATTTAAAAAAAAGTGTATTATAGTCAGAATCGTTATGTTTCGTCAGTTCAAAATGGTATATTTGCTAATTGGCTCGGATAAAATCGAAAATTTTCCCCAACGAATAAAAGTTTTCTTTTTAAAAAGGTAATATTTACTTTTTAATATTTAAAAACAGTTAGATGATAAAGATTCACTATTATGAATTTTCACAGAAAATGGGATTGTAAATTTCAGGTTTATCGATTTTGAATAAACCAGACGTTCCATATGTTAATTAAATGTATTTCATATATATATTATACATTTACAGTATATATGTGTATATATATATGTATATACATTATATATATATATATATATATATATTATTATTATTATACATATATTATTATATATATTATACTCTATTTACATTATATATATATATATATATATATATATATATATATATATATATATATAATATAATATAATATAAAACTGAATGTGTGTGTGTGTGTGTGTGTGTGTGTGTGTGTGTGTGTGTGTGTCTGGTCACGAATAGGCTCCTATATGGTTGACTATTTTAAAAAACTGATTACATATAATGATAGTAGAAGATGTATCAAGACACAGGAATGGGTATGTTTGATCCTGCAGAACGGTTGTTCATTAAAATTGTGGGGTCTGCGTTCACACCTGCTCCACAAAGTATGGAAATAAAAAATTAAAAAAAAACGTTTACAAGTGTTTTTGATATAGATGTACATAAGAATACTTTGATAAGTATGTTTTAACTTAAATAGGGATGGTACAATAAAATTGTGGGGTCTGTGTTCGCGCCTGGCACAAACTTTAATAAAGACTTTTCATATCTATCTGTGTAAGTATACTTTGATAATTATGTTTCAGTGTGAAGAAATATGGTATAATAAAATTATGGGGTGTTCGTTCGCGCCTGACCGCCATAGAATGGAAATATGTCACAAAGTTTAACAAGGTTTTTTAATATAGATCCACAGAATATTGTGATAAGTGTTTCAGTGTGAACAGGTATGGTATAATAAATTATGGGGTTTATCTATTTTATTTTTACTTTCATCATATTTTGCTTTGGTTTTGATAACCCCGAATTCGAAGCTATCTCTTTACAACCCTTCCTTTTCATAACCTATCATACTTTAATAAATCAGAGTCCATTTTCTGTAGGCTGTTTTTGAACCCAGTCAACGACGGGTACTTTTGCTAGTATATATATATATATATATATATATATATATATATATATATATATATATAAAGGTTATGAGGGTTTTTTGAAGCATGGAAAACGATGTTACTTTTTGTATTTAATATTTTTATTGTTATTTTTTATATTTCAAGCGGACCTCCGCTCTTGGTCACAAAAAAGTATCGATACTTTTAGCGAAGGTCCACTTGAAATATAAAAAAATAACAATAAAAATATTAAATACAAAAAGTAACATCGTTTTTCATGCTTCAAAAACCCTCATAACCTTTAAATCCCTATCCTAGTAGCATACGTGGACTTTTAACATTATATATATATATATATATATATATATATATATATACACACACTTCCAATTACGGGATTTCCTTGGATTTTGCTTGTACAAATGGAAATTCTTTTAACTTTCTTGAAGTTTTACATTTGCATTTTGCCGTCACTGGATGTTTTATCTTCCACCAGACTATCCATTCATGTGTAATCACCTTTTTCTTTACCGTATTCCCTCTGCTTAACTTATTTTGTTTTCAAGTAAGATCTTTGACTTACTTGTTGTTTCATCAAATACTTCTGCATGCAAAATCCGATCCCGCATTTTGCTAATTCCTACCCTCTGATGAGAAGGAGAGTATTTCTTCGAAACTCCGCGGATTAAGCACTATCCATTTATCTAGTGTTTCCTTTTCAGATTTAATATGTTTTTAACTCATTTCAAAGTGATTTTTAACATATTTTATTAACTGTTTGCTCATATATATATATATATATATATACTAGCTGTACTCTGCCACGCGTTGCTGTGGCTCAAATTGGTGCAATGGAAAAATCTCCAAAATGAGAAAAAGCATGTTTCTTATAGGTTTAATTTTCCATTTTGCATGGGTACACAGTTTTTGTTGTTCCATTTTCTTAGCTGATATAGAGATTTTCTGGTTTGGTGACTCTTGAATACGTAACATAAATTGTCCATGTGAAAAAACAGTCAGTGTGTAACTGTAAGGCCCACAATTGTAAAGATTGTTCCCTGTGCTTTGTTGATGGTTATTGCAAATGGCAATAAAATTGGAAAGTGCAATTTCCTAAATTGTAATGATGTATCCGGTGGAATCATAGGAATGCATGGAATGAAGATATATTCATCTGTGAAAGGTCCTGTTAAGATTGTTGTTTCTATGATATTGTTTGTTAATTTTTTTTTACTGCAAGCTATGTGCCATTGCAAAGCTTGGATTGGTTTATATTTCACAACATGATAATTAGTACACCAAATTTCAGTTGCAATACATGCGGTGGCATCCCTGGCAAATATAGCTGTTGGATAATTAACCACTTTATCTGCTTTCACAACAGTGTCGATGGATTTGTATTTGACTTCCTCACTTGGAATTTTACATTGAATAATAGCGTTAAGTTCATGGGCATCTTTGTATTGACCTGCAAGAATAGCTCATTCACTCAGTCAAATAGAATTCTTATAATTTGAATATCTGCAAAAACCTTTTAAACTAACTGTTCTTTTGATGAAATAAAATTACAGAAATTACAGAAGTTAAAAGTCAAAGAATTTTGCCCTTAACTCTGATCAGCTGGCACTTTTTTGTACCCAATTTCCCACAAGTGATGCAAAAGTTTTTGTGCGGATCGAACAGTCTGCAATTGGACATGCATATTTTGAGTTAAGTTTAATGTCTTCACATGGAACAAAAAAGTAGAGTATTTGAGGCAAGCATTTATTTAATCTGCTGGTGTTGATTGAAGAATAACAGGTAACATTTGTCTGAAATCTCCTGCAAGCAATATTACTGCATTCCCAAATGGTCTAACATTGCCACGCAAATCTTGCAAGGATCGACCAAGAGCCTCAAGTGATTTTTTTGCGTACCATTCTGCATTCATCCTAAACAATAAGTTTGCATTTCTGCAATATTTTTCCCCATATTGGATGTTTTGGAGATGTTGAACATGAGATTTTTGAAAAATTGAATGTTTTAAAGTAGAATAAATAATTCTTCTACTTGGCAGCAAGGTCGCAGGTATTCCTCATGCAGCAAGGGCTAAGGCTATGTCATTTTGTTACCAAATGGCTGCCAAAATCAATTTAATTAGAAAGGTTTTACCAGTTACTTCTGGTTCTGTTCAAGGTAGCAGTAATTTCCAAATAACTTCTATTCTCACAGTCAGTAAATTAGGTGACTAAAATAGGATTTATCCATGTTTTGACAATGCCTTATTCACTGTAATTACTTTAGGAGACTAAAATAGGATGAGGGTTAGAGATGGACAGATAGAGAGGAAGATATATAGATAGAAAAGAGAAAGTGAGAGGAAAATAGAGAAAGAGAAGGAGATAGAGAGATAAAGGGATTGATAGATAAACAGAGATAGGGGGGAGAGTTAGAAACAGAGAGGGATGAGACAGAGGAAAGGAGAGCGATAGAGGGAGTTAGAGAGAGAAAGGGTTCAAAGAGAGATGGAGAGGGTGATATAGAGAGAAAGATAGATTGAGAGAGGAAAAGGGAGAGATGGATAGAGAGAGATATTAAGAGAGGAAGAGAGAGGGGGAGAGAAACAGGTGAACTACACTTCACCGTTTTTTCCCTCGTTCAGTAGAGAAGAAATCTTTCGAGACTGAGGCAATTTTAATGTTTTGTTATTATCCAGAGTACCCCTTTTTTTTGGGGAGGGGGCTAGATTTTCCTCACATTAGAAACCGACCGGGTTATCTGTACTTTCACTTAACAAATAAAAGAAAAACATATTGTAAAATTTGAATTTAACATGAAAATACTATTTTTAAAAATAGCACAATAACATAAGTGCATAAGTGCCACTTTAGGTACTCCTTGGGCGTTGAGTTGCATGGCGACCAGCATAATTATTTAATGGTCGCTCCCTTAACCCCCCCCCTAGTCATGGCTAATGCATGCGCACATAACATTTTTTTTATTTACTGACGTTGGCTTAGTAACTAAACGGTGTATTGATAATTTCGTAACCCTTAAACGCATGCCGGAAGATTTAAATTGGTTCATTGTTGTTGCAATGAAAAAAAAAAGTTTCATTCAACACAAAACCAAAAACACATATTAATGATAAATGATTTATTATTCTATTCATTGAAATTTACTAATTTTTATTTGCTCCCCCCCCCCCGGCACATGGGTGCCCATAAAATTCGTCCATTTTTTGCTAGGTAGGAAAACTGGTCCATTATTATTAAGTTAACATTTATTCTGTAGTTGCTAATTTTCATATCTTGCGAAAATTAGTTCACGGTATCTAAGTTTCCTAAATTCAATTAAATTAAAATTAAAATATGAAAACTTATTTTTAATATTTTTTATTCATTTGAGATTTTATCTGTTTTCCTTTTGTTTTAAGTAGATGGTGGGGGTTGCCGGGGTGATTTTGTCCGATCCCCCAGCTAGCAATTGTAAAGTTTACAAGGAGTTATAAAAAGTATGCTACAAAAACAAACGTTTGATACTTTCAAAGTCTTAGCCTCATGAATTGGACAGTAATAAAATTAATGAATTCAAACTTTCGCATCTAATGTTATTTCCTCTTTGATGTCAGTGTATATATACCCAAATATCCAACTTTCTTTTCGCACCTATTCGATAAAAATTTATATGAAAGTTCCCCTTTAAGTATGAAATCTTTCTGAGGTCATTTTGTTTTTTTGGTGCTTGGCCGAAGCCTGGGCTTGGCCCTATCCTGTTAGGTCAGCCGGTCACTGAGTATATCTCCAGAAATAATTAATGCTTGCATTTTTTAAACTTAGTGATTGAAATGAATTAAAGCAATTTATTCTCAATTAATGGAAATTTTGAAAACTCCAAACTGTTAAACTATTTATCAAGTAATAATTTACAATTGCGTTTGGAGTTTTCAAAATTTCCATTAATTGAGAATAAATTGCTTTAATTCATTTCAAGATCGGTTTTTAATGTAGAGAAAGTTCAACCTAGATTAAAACAAAAAAATTGCCTCAATCTTGAAGGATATATTATATATATATTTGTTTATATATATATATGTATATGTATGTATCTACATGTATGTATGTATATATGTATGCATATATTTATATCATATATGTATACATATATATATATATATATATATATATATATATATATATATATGATGATTGCAACGTCTTCTCAGACGAGTGCCACTCCCTCAGACATTTAAAATCCATGAGCCCAAATGCCTGAGAGAGTATCCATTCAAAGATGATGTTACAGAGTCTTAGCTTTGTACGACAGCTAAGTCTCTCTCTCGGTTCAAAATGTTGAGATCCAGCAACAAGCAAGAGCAAGATAGCCAGCAACAAATTAAACTGCAGACCAGCTTAATGCGGGTACTGGTCTCCCGCTTTGTTTTTGAATCAAAGATTTGCTTCTCCTAGAAAGGTTGCCTTCACCACGGCTTACGGGAGCCCTCTCCACCCCAATACACATATACACACACACACACACAAATATACTCTGTGCTAGTTGGACATTGATCCAGAAAAAGAGTTCATTCGCCCTTTGGAAGGTCTTGTTTTTAATCCTTCAGGGAGACTAGCAACCCTCTTCACCAAACAAGTCTGGTGGGGGAACCAGTTTAGTCGCCGGTGACCCGACCATGAGGCAGGTAGTACTGGGTTACATGGTACCAGTAGCATATGACATGACCTGACACACACATATATATATATATACATATATATGTATGTATATATGCGTATTTATATATGTGTGTGTGTGTGTATGTATATATGTATATGTATGTATAAATATATGTGTATATGCACATATATATGTATATATGCACATATATAGTTATAAAATAAATACGTATTTATTATAATGCTCCCATAATATTGAGCATAATGAGAGCCGAAAATGGCAAACGGCCGTAAGCGAATATAGCAATGGTCTTGTTTAAAATTAGATCTTGTGTACAATTAGAGCTGAGGTCGGTTTGGCAACGACTGCCGATTGTTCCCATTTACTTGCCTCTCCACGAGGGCAGAGTTAGATACAAGGCCGGTTTTTAATGTGGGGAAAATCCAGCTCCACAAAAAGGGGCACTCTGGATAGGAACAAAAATAAAAATTCTCAGTCATGAACGATTTCTCCATACTGACCGACGACAGAAAAGGAGAAGTGTATCATTAGAACTGATACTACACTGTGATATCAGCCCAAAGGCTGCTAATTGTTGTTAAAATATTTCTCCCTCGCTCTCTCAGATGGTCGGATTTCGTTTCTAGCTGGAAGTAGTTGCTAAAGTCTAGCCGCACCGATGAGCTTTAAACAGCGAAACAGTCCTGTGTGTGAATGGAATGACTATTATACACACACACACACACACACATATATATATGTAATTTAATTTAATTATGTTTTTACGTGCATAAAATTTATTTTAGTTTATTTTATTTTATGCACGTAAAAAATAATTAAATTAAATTAAATGCGTCCAAAAAGTTTGGGCGATTCATCATTCATATAATATGAATAATAAAGAGCTTATAGCTAAGGTAGCGAATGTATAAAAATATATAAAAAATGTAAACAAACGCTTATCGCGAAACAAACGCCAATAACAAAAAAATCCTAACCTTATATATATATATATATATATATATATATATATATATATATATATTTATTTACCAGTGGTGAAAAAAAAAAAAAAAAAAAAAAAACCGGACTAAAGTGCTCAATGTGTAGTCAGAGCAGTATATAGGAAATTTATTACTGTGAGTCCAGAATGAGTTTACAAATTGTTTCAACTAGAGGAAAATCCTCAAAGAGAGGAAAAATCCAACTAGCATCATCAGAATTCATAGATGGACTAAGTTATAAAGTCAAATAAAAATGGAAAGAGTCCATCTATGAATTCTGATGATGCTAGTTGGATTTTTCCTCTCTTTGAGGATTTTCCTCTAGTTGAAACAATTTGTAAACTCATTCTGGACTCACAGTAATAAATTTCCTATATATATATATATATATATATATATATATATATATATATATATATATGTATATATATATATATATATATATATATATATATATATTAGTGGATGTATATATATCATGTAATGTTAATCGAATATTTATTAAAATGAAAAGTAAGAGAAATAAATCGAATTAACAATTTCGGGTTTGTTTTATTATACACATAGATTCGAAAAAAAACTGTCAAAAAATAAAAAATGGCGCCAGACTTCGTTTAGAATGCGGCAAGTTCGGGAAATTGACTTAAAACTAAATACATATTAAAAATACTCTTAGAAACCCACCGAATATATGTCACCCTATGTCACGCTAACATATATTGAATGGATTTCATTTGTATTTTTCGCATATACCGATAGACACTATGTTTTTCTAACTGATTACACGTTTTAAGTGAGTAAAAAACACTAAAAACTTGTCGAGATAGGTAGAAGAGTAACTTATCTTGCCTTTGATAACATTTATTTGTTATATATTTTTGACAGTTTTTTCGAATCTATGTGCATAGTAAAACAACCCCAAAATGTCTATTATATTTATAAATAATAAATGTAAAAGTTTTAAAAACAAAACTCAAATGTATTATAAACGTAAAATAATTGTGTCCATACTTTTAAAAAAGTCAAATTTATTCAAATGTGCCCTGAATAAAGTTTTATGGTCTTCCTTCTTTTTATTTCCATTCATTCCTTTTTTTTAATAGGAAAATGTTTTCAATCAAATCGGAACCTGATATGCCCTCTTCAAGTATTCACATGTAGGTGTGAAATCACCAAAACCCATGAGAATGGCTTGTTTATGATCCTTTTAAACCAACCAATTCTAATATAAGCCAAAACTAGCTGACAAAATATGACAGTTCAGACTGACACTCTCAACTTGTTACTACTGAATCTTCATAAGAAAAATTACTAAGGAACACCAGAACATCAGCCCAAGAGAAACTAATTCCTACTACCAGCAACAAAGGTTAGTGCCATACACATTAACATTTTCGTTTCTTTAAAATGCCCAAGTGGAAAAATAGTTATTAAAGTAGGCGAAAATATATTTAAGCCTGAGAAAATGTGCACGTTTCCTATATTGGGTTTACACTGTTTTCTTAACGATGGCAATGTCAAGTCTTTCTTTATGAAATTGAAATTGTAGGCTCTTCAATATATTTTATTTTGGTGGTAGGGAGACTTAAAAATATATTTAGATAAATAAATGCGTTAATAATTATCTAAAATTTACATAGAAAGAATAAACGCTATTCTGTTAGTCAATGGCTCTATTCTGTTGGAAATGGATGATAATCTTAAATCAAATATATATGAGAAACTGATTCCCCACTTTAATTCCTAAAATAATTTTCTCATTATAACAGTTTTTCAAGATATTCTTATTTACAAATTTACCAATTGTTCATCAAATTATTTTATATCAAATTAGTATTAAAATTATTCTTTAAATTTCTGATACGATTTTAAAACTGTTTAAACATTTGAATGTAATGAGTTTATTCTTTTTAATATTAAACATAGAACTAATTTAAACAGAAAAATATGTGAGAGCCAAAGTATATTTTTCGATTTGGTTTCATTATTAACGTTTTTGCTTCATCATCGCTAAGAAAATACTACAAAATTAATAGAGAAATAAAAATGCAAAGATATAGATGTTAACATCTTCAACATATGAAATTTTTCTTTAATTTTCAATTTGGCATTTTTGAGGGGCCTTTTTTACAGCAAAAGAGAGGCTTCATTTTAGAATTTGGCCTTTTTTTTTTTTAAATATATTTAACAAAATATTTTTACTTATTTACCTTTGTTGTAAAACCGTTAATTGATTTTTCTAAGTGTTCGTTTTCTACCGAGCTGGATAACTTTTTAATATTTTAACTTATTTTAAAGCTTTTATTTAGTTACGTGAGAACACGAGAAAATATCCGACATTTCACACATTTTTAAAACTATTTTGGAGGTTTTAATAGGAAATTTACGTGATTTGGGGGCTTGTTTTACAAGCAACACAGATTCGAAAATGTCTCAAACAACAAATATATAATAAATAAATATTAGCAAGGGTAATATAAGTTACTCTTCTACATAGCTGGATAAGTTATAGTGTTTGTACTTAATGTAAAATAATAAACGTGTTTTAATTTTTAACTACTATGAATATGTTAATAATGAAATGAAAAGAATAAGAAATGTTTTTTTTTCAACTATACTGTAGTTTTACATGAGATTTTTTTTTTTTTTTTTTTACACAGTGATCACCACTTATCAAGGCCCGGAAGCCACTCAGGGATAAGGGTTATTGCAAGCACATTAAGCTAGTGAGGAGATTTGCTGAAGTGTTTACTTAAGGGGGCGGTTCATTAGGAATTTCTTAACATTGGACTTGAAGACATTCAAGTTGTAGTCCGGAGAGAAGCAGGCAGATGGAACAGAGTTCCACAGGCGTGCAGTTCTAAGAAAGAAGCTTTGTTCATGGAATCCGCGTTTTGATTTAGGCACAGATATAGAGTGGGGAAAATTTTTCACAGTGGATTCAGCTAGACGGGTGTTTTTCGTGAAAGATTGGTGAGGGGGGACCAGAGATTGGAGTTCAGACGAGCATCTGCCATGGAAATAACGATAAAACAAGGACAGGTTCGCAATGTCTCTTCTGTGGGAGAGAGGTTGCAAGGTAGAGAAAAGGGCATCCCCCACTAAGCCACGAAGTCTATTTTGTACTCTGTCAAGGCAGGATAGGCTGTTTTTAGCAGCTCCTGCCCAGATATGGCAACAGTATTCCATCCTTGGACGTACTTGGCTTTTATATAGATAGAGAATTGCATCAGTAGTGAGATATCTTCTGGAGCGGTAGAAGGATCCCACCATCTTTCGAGCGACCTTGGCAACAGACTTGATGTACGTGTTCCATTTCAGATCAGGAGTAAAGGTCAAACCCAGAAGCTTGTCAAAACACGGAGCCTCACCCAGACGAGAGCCATCCATCACAATTGATGCCAGCTGGGGATCAGAGCGTTGATGATGTAAGGATAGGAGTTTGGTTTTGGATGCATTAAAGGTAACCAGCCACATCTTCCCCCACTGAACCACGCGCTCGAGATCAGAGGAGAGAGAATCAGAGAGAACTTTGTCATTTACAGCCTTTGATGTGTTGCCGTAGATGGTTGTGTCATCAGCATAGATGTCAACGAATGATTTAAGTATGTGTTTAGGGAGGTCATTGATGTAGATCAGGAAGAGAGTTGGGCCTAGGATTGACCCCTGGGGGACTCCAGCATTTATATTGCAGGCCTCCGATTTTTGTCCATCGACCACTACTCTTATGAGCCTATCGGAGAGAAATGATTTAATGATTGAGAAAACATTTCCCGTTATACCGTAGCTGGAAATCTTGTGAAGTAGACCCTTATGCCATACCTTGTCAAAGGCCTTTGATATGTCAAGAGCAATTGCCCTAGAAAGAAAGCCTTTGTCAAGAGATTCACTTATCCTGTGGGATATAACCGTCAGCACTAGCAGTATCAGAATTTTGGGGGAATTTTTGACACCCCTAACAGAAAACTGCGAATAAAATATAGAAAACTCGTAATTTCTCTTTCTAAAGTGGGTTATTTATTTTCTTTATAGAATATGCTTCCAAAATAAACTATTTAAGTTGTTTAAAAAATAATAGAAATATTATTTTTCATTGTTTAAAAAACAGTGTTTACAAAGTGCGTGCGTGCGCTCTGGGAGCCATTTTGTTACGTAATGAAATCAATTGATTTTTATGAGATGAATATTTTTCAATTTTTAAACTTTAAAAATCTATCAAAATTTTCCTATTCGTTCAATTGTTACGTTTTTTTCAGGGTGAATGTAAAATTTTATGCTCTTTCCGATAAACTAAATATAATATTTTAGACAAACGTTGTTTTATAAATTCACCCCCCCCCCATTTTGGAATGTCTATGAGAATTTTAATAATTAATTTTGGTTGGCACGTTTTATATATCACAAATTGAAGATAAAACATGAATAAATAAAATACTCAAATTTAAAACAACAAAAAAATATCACTTATCTGTAAATTTACCGGTAAAGTCCAAAATGTAAATCCTTCTTTTTTCGATAACCACGTGTTTTTTTTGGGTTTTTTTTTTTTTACGTGAGAGCTTAATTTTTGTTTAGAATTTTCCAGTCATTAATGGTCGGTCAGTGTATATTTTTATATTTAATTCCTGGTTTCCTTTTTTTCGATATAAAAAAAAACAAAGACGAAACCCGATAATGCAGATTTATAGTATAATAAATAAAAAATTCAGGTATTTCTTTAAGATATTAAAAAAAAAAAAATAACATTGCATATCTTCGTCATTTCGTAATCCGTGTAAATGCAAAAATGAAAAATCCCAGTTTTCATGTACGATAGCGTAAAGGCGCAAAAATAAAAAAAAAGGACAAGTTATCTCCCTTTATTCATATAGGGTCAATATGAAGCCACCCTCGAAAATTCCTATAAAATTACGGCCAAATCTGTTCATTGCAATGTGGCCATAAAGTGGGTGCCCATTTGACGTCACATCATTATAGAAAAGTGACCCCCCACTTTGTGACCATTTGTAAAATTTTTTATCTTGGAAACTACTAGTTTCGTTTGCCGTATATATAAATGGTTATTTCCGTTTTCAGTGCCTCCGAAAACCTTTAAACGTGGAAAATTTTAAGGAATATAATCCAATATCGAGATTATTAAGGTTTCTGAATTAGTGTTTTTTTTTACACTTATAGGCTTCCGTACATAAGTAAGTTATAATTTTCACTTCCAGTGTCTTTACAACTTTCTTGAAAGACACGCGTTGTTGCGATGTGTGTTGGAAAAATCCTTCCATTTAAAAAATACATGGATTATAATACATAAATACGAATAAATTCTCATACAGGAAGATTAAAAGAAAGCATATCTTACTCATTAACCAGGTAAGTTCTTTATTTTGCCGTTAAAATAATTATCGTAAGATTCAAGTAATATGTTAATCGACAATCCGTGTAATGTTAAGTGAAGAAATCGAAGGAAAAATAAATAAAATTGTTTATTTCTCTATTAAAGCTTTTATGATATTAAAATTTGGTCTTTGCTCGTTTTATTGAAATAAAATTTACGGGTTTAAATTACGTTTTCATATTATTAAAATCTGATAGAAATATAGGTGTCTATTCAAAATGGCGACTCGGCTGAAAATTCCCCCAAAATTCTGATACTGCTACGTCAGCACATCTGCGGAAGATCTTGCAGAGCGGAAACCATATTGTGTGTCACTAAGAAGGTTATTCCTGCTGAGGTGGTTGACTATTTCTCTATTTAATATGGATTCCAGCAACTTACTCATAACACACAGGAGACTTATAGGTCTGTATTGAGAGGGAGATGACTTATCACCTGAATTCTTAAATATAGGGCAAACTGAAGAGATCTTCCAGGGAGTCGGAAAGCACTTCCCCTTAAGGCAGCGCTTAAATAGTTTCGTAAGTATGGGAGCAAGTTCTGGTTGAAGCTTTTTTAACACTATAATTGGGATGCCATCAGGGCCAGTTGCTTTACTGGAATCTAGGTTCTTTATTAGCTTGGCGACCTCATGCACGGATATTTGTATGTTACCTAGCTTGTTCTGTGTTATAGGAGGAAATATGGGGAGTTGATGGCCTTCGTCGCATAGGGTAGAATTAGCTGCAAAGTTCTTTGCAAATAGTTTGGCCTTGTCTGACGCTGACGAGATGACCTCTGGTCCATTGATAATGGTTGGTATAGAACGCACACTTCTGTTCAGGATCTTATTTGTTATTTGCCAAAACTGGTGGGATCCAAGCCGCTGATCAGCTACCTTGGATTTAACAGACCGGGCATATAGCTCTCTTGCATTTTTTATTACTCTTTTACAGTGGTTGCTGGCAGACCTGAAAGCAGCTTTAGTTTCAGTGCATCTATTACGTTGGTAGCTATTATTATACAAAAGATACGGTAAAAATTGAATTTCATCGTCCTTTTTCTGCATAATGACAAAAAAAAAACAAGAAACTGTTTTTCGTTTTATTTTAAAAAATGAATGAAACAAATGTTACCAAAGGCAAGCTAAGTTACGTTTTTACCTTACTAGATAATTTTTTTTTTCAATTTTTAATTTATTTATTTACATTTTTTAATACTACTTTTATTCTTAACTAAAAACAGACATTAAAATTGCTTTGTTTGATTTTCTGGAAGATTATATTATTTTTTAGTTGTTTCATTTGATTCTGTTTGTTTTATTTTTCATTTGATTGTTTTGTTTTGGTAATTATGCAGAGAAAAGACCATGAAACTCAATTTTTATGGTATCTTGTATTTATTAAAATGTTATGTGAAACAACAAAAAAATTGGTACTGGTCGCGATTAGAGTTCCCTGCCGAACACCCTAAAAAAACACTGACTTCTCCCTTAGTAGCCATAGTAACTAAACGATCATGAATTTTTATCGACTTTGTTTTACTGTTTATGAATATTGAAATAAAAGACATTACTACACATTTATTAATAATATCTCACTTTTAATCACTTTTATCGACTTTTTTTTTTACTGTTTTACTGTTTGTGTCACTTTTATCGACGTTTTCTTTTCTTTTGTAAATAGCATTTTCTTTTTAAATGACGACATTTTTACTGCTTATGAATATTAAAAGAAAAATAATTACTAAACATTTATTAATAAAAAAATGGGTGCTAGTGCACTTATGATCCGCGCGCTATATTTTAAATCGTATTTCTAAACTTAATTAAAGTTTAATGTTTTTTTATTCAATTGTAAGGTTAAAGTTGAGAAGAGGTACAAAACACCCTCCCCATGTTAAGAATGGCTTTTTAAATAATAACGTTATTTCAGCACGGATCAATATAAAAAAAGTGAGACATAAACAGTAAAACGTAGTCATTTAAAAAAGAAAATGCGATTTAAAAAAGAAAAGAAAAAGTTGATAAAAGTGACACATAAACAGTAAAACAAAAGTCGATAAAAGTGATTAAAAGTGAGATATTATTAATAAATGTGTAGTAATGTCTTTTATTTCAATATTCATAAACAGTAAAACAAAGTCGATAAAAATTCATGATCGTTTAGTTACTATGGCAACTAAGGGAGAAGTCAGTGTTTTTTAGGGTGTTCGGCAGGGAACTCTAATCGCGACCAGTACCAAAAAATTTCTTAATTATTTTATTTTATTATCAATATATTCATAACAAGTACAGAATATTTACAAATTAAAATTATTAGTTGTTATTATCAGCTGTTGTTTTTTGCTTGCTAGATTGTACAGTCAACTCGCTAAATTTCGTTTTGCTAAAATTTGCGTTTCCTTCAATTTTTTACATCCGTTTGCGGCCGTCATCTTGCGTACGACTTTAGTGAAGATGACCATTCCTTGTATTTTTCTATAACATTCCTTAAATAAGGAAATACTTTGAAAAATATTTACTTATTAGTTTAATTAGTTTTGGGGTTTGTTTTACAATACAAAGAGATTTGAAAAGGTGCAAAAAATAAAATGTACAACAAATAAATGTTCCTATTGGCTATAAAAGTTAATTGAATCATTTATTGGTGTTTTAAAGTAGTTTGATAGACTCTTTCCCCGTAAGTTTCTATTTTACGGGGGGGGGGGAGTGACGGGTCTCGCTCTCTAAGTATATATGTATTTTTAGGGATAGGCATCTAAGATTTTATGGGGGGGTATCTCACCTTTTGTGGTACTATTACGGAACAACACAAAAGGTGCTTATGCAGAGAAATAGCGTGCTATTTCTTAAAATAGTATTTAAATTTTTTTTCAGATTATTTACGTGAATTTTAAAATGAAGAGAATTAAGGAGAGTGGTGCGGCATTCCGTAAAAAGCGAAAAACAAAAGAAGAGGAAGAAAACAAGAATAAAGGCACGTTGTTGAAATTCACCAAAAAGACTTCTATGGCCGAAATGACGGAAACGAAAGTCGAAAATCTTGCTGAAACCGAAGATGAAGTTAACGTTGATACTGTTAGTTCGTAAGTCGACATTGCCCGCGTTGATACATCAACAACTGCCAATGATGATGCGCGTGAAGTTGAAGAATTGGAAAGGCAATCACTGGTTGTCGCGACCGATTTTACAGATGTTGGTCTATGGCCTATTGAGATTAGTCATGAAATTCGTGCTATGCTTGTTCGGCAGGGATCTGCCGCTGTGCAGCACCTTGATCATGAATTCAAGGAAATAGTGCGACCAGGGACAAAAACAAAAGGCGACGTTAGAAACCTAACAAAAAACTGGTTCTATCAGGTATTGCGGAACGGTGAGAAAAGTTTGCGAACTTGGATGGTGTATTCTCCTGCCAGAGAAGCCTTATTTTGCTTCTGCTGCAGACTATTTTCAATTGGACTCTCGAGTTTTTCTGCTGATGTAGGTTTCAAGAATTGTTGGAAATTAAATCCAAAAGTACATGAACATGAAGCAAGCACATCTCATGCTCAGGCGTTTCTTGACTGGAATGAGCTAGAGATCCGACTTGCTGAAGGAAAGATATCTCACAAGGACCAGATGAGTGAGGTGTTGCGCTACGTGAAAGTTGACAGAAATAAAGTGACGGTGGAGGAGTCGTTTCTCCGCTTCATCGAAACAATGGGTAAAAGTGCGGAGGACATTTCTGAACTCATTTTGAGAGAATTGGAGAATGATGAGATACAGATTGGTGACTGTATTGGCCAGGCATTTGACAATGCTGCTGTTATGGCAAGTCACCGATCGGGTGTGCAGAAACGAATCTCTGAAATCAACCCAAAAGCTCTATTTGTGCCATGCACAAACCATTCACTAAATCTGGCTTGTGTACATGCAGCTTCAGTAGCGGTTCACTCTGTTACATTTTTTGGCACACTGGACCGGTTATTCTCGTTCTTTTCTGCATCTACACATCGCTGGGACGTCTTGATTCAGTTGACCGGTCTAAGTATCAAACGGACTGTGGATACTAGATGGAGTAGTCGAGCAGATGCTGTAGATGTTGTGATAAAAAAAATATTGGAAGTCGTCATTGCCCTGGAACAGCTCACAGAACAAGGAGAAAATGCAACCACAAGATCAGATACATCTTTAATAATTCTCAACTCGGTACTATCGTTTCCGTTTCTTTTATTTCTGAATCTTTGGAAAACTATTCTCCCAGAAATCAATGATGCCCAGAAATATCTTTAAAAAAAGGGCTGGATCTGCAACAAAGTTCTGTCAGGCTGACGGCGTTGAAAGATTTCCTTCTTCAGAATAGAGAAAAGATAGTGGACACTGTAATAGACGAGTCAAAAACACTCTGCTCTGAAATGGAGATAAGCATGGAGCGTTGTATTCGCAAAAAGAAACGAATGGATGGTGAAGGATTGACTGATGCAGTGCTGAGTTTTGATACTGAGTTGCGACGGGAAATGCTGTCTGTCATAGACAGATTGACTGAAGAAATATCTTGCAGATTTCAACAAGTTCACAATCTTGCAAATAAATACGCTTTTCTTATACCGTCAAATCTGCTTGATGATAATTATGATTGTCAGCTTGGGGGATTTGACGAAGATATAAAAAAAGAGAAATTCTTTGCTGAAAGGAAGAGGTTACAGTATGTTGTAAAAGCTTCAGAAAAAGACAAAATCGATGGACCTCTTGAACTTTTGAACTTTATACAAAGATACCAACTTGGGGATTCCGTCCCTAATATTGTGATCTTGCTGAGAATTTTCCTCACCAGAGCTATTAGCGTTGCTTGCTGTGAGCGCTCTTTCTCAAAACTGAAGCTCATAAAAAACTACCTTAGATCAGCAATGAGCCAGACAAGACTTACAGACTTGGCAATCCTCTCAATAGAGAGGGAACTTGTCGAGGAAGTGAATTTTGATAGTCATTGATAACTTTGCCGAAAAAAAGGCGCGAAAAATCTGTTTGTAAATTTTCAACCGACTTGATGCCTTGCAACAGTTCTCTCACAAAAAATAAATTTATAGCCTTATTTGCCATTCATAAATACATTTATTTAAAATATATTAAAACTATTTTTAAAAGAGTTGAAACGTTATTAACAACAACAAATTTCTGAAAACCGAGTAATTACACACACAGATTTATAAAAGCACCAATACAAGACTTCAGTTTACATTTTGGAGACGGACGTGTTTTTGTTGAGATAAGTGATTTCAATTTTAATCATACTTTTTATTTTTAGATTCAAATATTAATAACTCCATTTTATTTCAGTATTTAATTTAAGTATTTCTGTTTTATTAAATGCTAGCTTTTTTTCTCGTCCATAAATGTTTATTTATCTACCGAGTTGATCTTAAATATTGTATACTCAATCCATTATATTATCCTTTTCAGTCTACACCCCTTAATTACGCTGGCTTCCATCTGATCTCGAAATTACTTATAATGTCACCAACTAACTTTCGGAAGACCCCCCCCCATCCGCTTTTCTTTTATATCGTAAGCTTCTTAAAACATGACTAGCTAAAGTTCAGAATAAAATCACGCTTTTCTTTTAACGGTTAATTTAAAAAAAAATCTGTTGAACGCTGTTAACTTAAATTCCTCACTTCAGTTTTGGAGACGGACGTGTTTTTGTTGAGATAAGTGATTTCAATTTTAATCATACTTTTTATTTTTAGATTCAAATATTAATAACTCCATTTTATTTCAGTATTTAATTTATGCATTTCTGTTTTATTAAATGGTAGCTTTTTTTCTCGTCCATAAATGTTTATTTATCTACCAAGTTGATTGCAAAAATAGATTACGAATTTGTACTCATTCTTAGTTCGTGAGAGGGGAATCTATCACCATACTTTCCCTTAAACACGTCTGTTGGACTTTTATTAAGAAGAATACTTAATAATTTTTTTTTTTTTTTTTTTTTAATGGAGAGTAGAAAACGCATTGTGGATGCGTTATCGGCAGCTCCTGTTACTCTCGCTTCTTCTTATTTGTCCCTCAGTCCTCATTTTTTAATGAGTGATTTTTCTGACAAAGGGAGAAGAAAAAGCTGTTTTCTAGGTTGGCAGTATTTTGCACGAACAGTTGGCAGAGATGGCGGAAATTTTCTGTTTCTATGTCTATCCTTGTAGCCATGTCACTAGTAAGGGTGCTGGAGGTAAACGTTTTGTCTGGGCTGACGTTATCCGCCTGATAGTCAGGGACCCGGACCTTGGATTAACCACTAAGGAGGCTGTCCTATCAGCAGGTGCAAAGTACTGGGGCTGCTGTATTGCCATTTGGTGAATGGATTCTGGACCATGCAGTAGCTTCTGGTGGGGCCTCTCGATGCCATACTAGTGGGTAATTGTTACGGCTTTACCTTATCATTAGCTACAAAAAAAAAAATTCTTCGTTTCTTTTTCTCTCTTAGTTTCCCCTCTCTGTCCTGCTCTAAGTAAATCTGACGACCTAATCCACAAATTCCACAATTTCATCATGACAAGTTTCAATAAAAAATACACGATTAAACCCGGTTCTCCAACTTCGCCAACTACGCCAGTGATATATATATATATATATATATATATATATATATATAAATATATATATATATATCTACCTAAATATATATGTATATATATATCTTCCTAAATACATATATATACATATATATACCTAAATATATATATATATATATATACATATATATATATACCTAAATATATATATATATACATATATCTATATATATATACCTAAATATATACATATATATATATACATATATATACATACATATATATATACCTACATATACATATATATATATATACCTAAATATATACATATATATATATACATATATATATATACATATATATATATACATATATATATATATACATATATATATATATATATATACCTACATATATATATATATACATATATATATATATACCTACATATATATATATACATATATATATATATATATATTAAATGTATTAAATGGATTGCTACTACCACCGCCTCTGGTTTTTTGAGGGTCGAGGCCCGATTTTTTCTTTCCTTCTTTCAGTATCAAAAATGTAATTGTCTGGTTTAGATGCTTGAAAATACCATAAGGTTGAAATAAATTATTGCATCGACAATTATGTAATTTCCGTGTTATATTTTTATGTTATTGCTCTGTTTACCATATTGAGGTCTCATACCCGGATTTCATCTGGAATTATTCCATTATAACACTATATATACATATATATATTTACCTAAATATATATATATATACACATATATATTTACCTAAATATTTATATGTATACATATATATATTTACCTAAATATTTATATATATATATATATATATATATATATTTACCTAAATATTTATATATATATATATATATATATATTTACCTAAATATTTATATATATATATATATATATATATTTACCTAAATATATATATATATATATATATATATATATATTTACCTAAATATTTATATATATATATATATATTTACCTAAATATTTATATATATATATATATATTTACCTAAATATTTATATATATATATATATATATATATATATATATTTACCTAAATATTTATATATATATATATATATATATATATACCTAAATATTTATATATATATATTTACCTAAATATTAAAATATATATATATATATATATATATATATATATATATATATATATATTTACCTAAATATTTATATATATATATATATATATATATATATATATATATTTACCTAAATATTTATATATATATATATATATATATATATTTACCTAAATATTTATATATATATATATATATATATATATATATATTTACCTAAATATTTATATATATATATATATATATATATATATATATATATACCTAAATATTTATATATATATATATATATTTACCTAAATATTTATATATATATATATATATTTACCTAAATATTTATATATATATATATATATTTACCTAAATATTTATATATATATATATATATATATATATATATATATATTTACCTAAATATTTGTATATATATATATTTACCTAAATATTTATATATATATATATTTACCTAAATATTTATATATATATATATATTTACCTAAATATTTATATATATATATATATATACATACCTAAATATGTATATATATATATATACCTAAATATATATATATACCTAAATGTATATATATATACCTTAATATGTATATATATATATATACCTAAATATATATATATACCTAAATATATATATACATATACCTAAAAATATATATATACCTAAATATATATATACATGTACCTAAATATATATATATATATATATGTATCTAAATATATATATATACATATACCTATATATATATATATATATATATATATATATATACCTAAATATATATATATATATGCCTAAATATATATATATGCCTAAATATATATATATGCCTAAATATATATATATATATATATATATATATATATATATATATACCTAAATATATATATATATGCCTAAATATATATATATATATATGCCTAAATATATATATATATATATATATATATGCCTAAATATATATATATATGCCTAAATATATATATATATATATATGCCTAAATATATATATATATATATGCCTAAATATATATATATATATATGCCTAAATATATATATATATATATATGCCTAAATATATATATATATGCCTAAATATATATATATATATATATGCCTTAATATATATATATATATATGCCTTAATATATATATATATATATATATATGCCTTAATATATATATATATATATATATATATGCCTTAATATATATATATATATATATATATATATATATATATATATATATATATATATATATATTTATATATATATATATACACGTAAATTCTTGGTACAGCAAAATGGAAGGAGAAATTTCAGAGGAAACATAATTTTATTTAAATACCAAAGAAACAAAAAAAAAAAACGGGCAGGTGGAATTATTAAAATTTCCTTAAGGCCTTATCGTCTGACCCTCTAAGAGGAAACGTCAGAATGATAAATTAAAAACTAAGAATCGAATGAGGAAAGAGGGGAATTTGGTTTCAGTTGGAAGACCAGTGAGAAAAAAAATTATAATCTCACTGTTCAGGTGGTTTTAAATCGGTAAATATTTCCAGCTGATGTTTCAAAATCTTTTGTCTACACAGGCTAGGTCGAGAGTTATTAATGACTAACGCCTCAATGATATTGAGATGATAGTTCGACCTAGCACTGTATAAAACAGAAAACTACCCATTGGAATATTGGTCAGAACACCTATTTATACTAATTAATTACCGATGGCGGACTCATGAGCTTGGGAGTGCCCGGATGTTCTAGAAACCTAGTGTAATCGAATATCCCAGGGGATATGTTGGGATATTCTCATTTCTAATCTTTGGGATGTTTTGCCAACGTAGTCAGCTCCACACTGACAAACAAATTTATAAACAACAGAATTCTTTTGAATGGTTGGTAAAACATCTTTACGAAAAGAAGAGAAAAAGGTTCGAGTTGTGTAAACTACTCCAAGCATAGTAGCTGGAAAATAACGTTGATAAGCAGAAGAAATCCTTTCAACAATATGAAGGCCAACAGGACCTAACAATGGTAATTTTAAATAAATGGGACAACGTGATGGACCAATACGTTTAACACTATTAAATGTAGCAATTTAACGTTCAATAGTAGATTTTATTATATTTATGGGATATCCATTGCTAAGGAAAATATTTGTGATTTAACCAAGTTCCGCATCAAGACGGTTTGGTGAACAAATCATAGGTGAACGATGTGTAAGAGCGCTAATGAGGTTTATTTTTCTAGATTGATATATATACCTATATATATATATATATATATAGATATATATATATATATATATATATATATATATATATATGCCTTAATATGTATAAATATATATATATCTAAATATGTATAAATATATATAAAAACCTAAATATGTATAAATATATATACATATATAGTTAGGTATATATATATATATATATATCTAAATATATATGTATATGTATATATATATACCTAAATATATATGTATATGTATATATATATACCTAAATACATATGTATATGTATATATATATACCTAAATATATATGTATGTATATATATATATATATACGTAAATATATATGTATATATATATACACGTAAATATATATATATATATATATATATATATACATATATACGTAAATATATATATATATATACACGTAAATATATATATATATATATATATATATATATATACATATATACGTAAATATATATATATATATATACATAAATATATATATATATATATATACGTAAATATATATATATACCTAAATATATATACGTAAATATATATATATATATACGTAAATATATATATATATATACCTAAATATATATATATATACG
>NC_136508.1:89644722-89722222 GCF_053919585.1 Euprymna scolopes | reverse complement strand
AGCGAATGTATCCAACTGACATATTTATCATCTAACATACGTCCACGAGTAATATCAACGCAGTTCAAATATACGTCTACAATTAATTAAGCCCTTTATACTAAATGATATAAGTTTAAAGTTTTCACGTTTTTATTAAATGAATATATAAGTAAAAGAAAAAAATAATGATAAAACAATATTATTATTATTATTAATAATAATAATAATAATAGTAATAATAATAATAGTAATAATACTAATAATAATAAATAAAACAACGAGAAATTATAATAAGGCTGACTGGGAAGCCATCAGGGAACTAATTAGAGATGCTCCATGGAAAAATATTTTCTCTCTCCCTGCTGAACAATGTGCAAACGAGACCACTGACTGGTTCAAAACTGCAATTGAAGCGCATGTTCCCATGCGGAAATTTTATAGTAAGCCCCACTCTCCCCAATGGTTTACGTCGACTTGTGCAACTGCCATTACTCAAAAGCAGCATGCATACCGTAGGTTTAACCGACATAAGTCCAGTTCAAACAGACTGAAGTATATAGAAGCTAGAAATAACGTTAAGAAAGAAATAGCGACAGCTAAGAGAGAATTTACGGAAACCACTAAAAAGCGCATTGAAGCACAAAAACTAGGAACTCGAGACTTCTGGAAAATCTACAACAGTGTAGTAAATAATGGGCAATCAACAATTCCCCCACTAGCGAACAATCACGAGGTTGTCTCCTCAGCAACCGACAAGGCTAACATGCTTGCCAGTCGGTTTGCCTCAAACTCCACACTGGACCCTTCCAACCACCCCCTACCTGACTTTCCTATGCGGACAGACGCCACACTAGACGATCTGAAAACCACCCCTGCTCAGGTGCATGCTATCATAAAAAACCTTGACACCTCAAAAGCATGTGGACCCGATCTTATCCCAGCTGTGCTATTAAAAAAGTGCTCAGCCGAAGTAGCTCCAGTTCTCTCCAAACTCTACAACAAATGTCTTAATGAAGCTTGCTTTCCGGGCTGTTGGAAAACTGCTTCTGTTGTACCAGTATTCAAGAATTCTGGCGAAAGGACAGACCCATCAAATTATCGCCCCATTAGCCTCCTCCCACTTTTTGCCAAAATATTTGAGACCATAATTAACCATGCTCTAGTCCATCATCTTACAGATGCTAAACTACTGACTGACAAACAATATGGATTTAGACAAGCCCGTTCCACAGCAGACATCCTCACCGTGATCTCTGAACATATATACCATTCACTGGACAAAGCGGGGGAAGGCAGAGCGGTAGCTCTAGATATATCTAAGGCTTTTGACAGGGTATGGCATGAGGGTCTCCTCAGTAAAATCAGATCATACGGTATCACTGGTAGAATACTTAACATAATTAAATCCTTCTTAGATAAGAGAAAAATCCAGGTAGTCCTCGACGGTCGCACATCTAAACAATATGATATAAATGCGGGAGTGCCCCAGGGTTCTATCCTTGGACCTCTATTGTTCCTGATATTCATAAATGACCTCCCCGACAACATTGCCTCTGAGATGGGTATATATGCTGATGACACTACACTCTATGGCAGACACGACAGGAAGACGAATGAACACATTTCTAAAGAAATGGCAGAAACACTAGAGGAAGACCTCCAATCTGTAGTGGAATGGGGACAAAAGTGGTTGGTCGCGTTCAATGCTGCCAAGACTAAACTAGTTTCATTCAATAATTACAAGAAACCCTCTCTACCACCCATAGCAATGGCCAACGACTCTTTAGCTGAGAGTCCATCTTTCAAACTCCTTGGCCTAACGTTCACAGGAAACATGAGTTGGAACAATTACATTGAAGGCATTGCCAGGGCCGCTGCAAGAAAGGTAGGCTCTCTCTACCGTGCTAGAAAACTACTAACACCCGAAAGTATCCTGTACCTCTATAAGGCCACCATTCGCCCATGTATGGAGTATTGCTGCCACATCTGGGATGGTGCATCTGCTACTAGTCTCTCGCTCCTTGACAAGGTTCAAAAGAGAGTCGCAAACCTGATAGGCCCTGAACTGGCATCTAAGCTTCAGCCTCTGTCCCATCGACGAAATGTTGCATCCCTCTGCCTTTTCTACAAGTATTTTAGTGGTGAATGCTCTGACGAACTGCAATCACTTGTGCCCCCACGACGCGAGCACCCTCGACAAACCCGACAGGCTACTAGATCCCACCCCCACACTGTAAAGATCCCTAGATGTAAAAGATCTTTTTACTCCAATAGTTTCTTCCCCAGAACCGCAAGACTCTGGAATTCCATTCCAGGTCCCTGCTTCCCCAACAGTACTGACGTGCAGAAGTTCAAGTGTAACGTGAACCGACACCTTGCTGCCCAAATCCCTACATAGTACCCCAGTAGTTGTTGCCCCTGATAGTAGCCCCCTACACCAAAGTGGCAATTTGCCTTGTTTGGGGTGAAAATGTAATAAAAAAAAAAAATAAAATAAAATAATAATAAAAACAGAATAAAATTGCCATAAGAGGGGATTAAATAAATTAAATAAGACTAATAAATTATAAATAATAATCTACTAATATTTATGTATATAAAAAGAATACAATACATATATATATACACATACACACATACATATACACACACACATATATATATATACATATATACATACATGCATATAATTAAAGGTGTAACTCTATACTATTAATTTGTAAGTTTAAGCTAGTTAAATATAAATATAAAGTCATATTAAATCACAAATTAATACATTCAAGACAATATTACTAGAAACATAGATACAAGTACACTTACATATAAATATATAAATATATTCAGGCAAAAGAAGTAGTTAAATCAACAGAATACTCAGAAGTAGCGACACACAGATAGATAGTAACAAAATTAAAAATAATAAAATACATATGTATATACCCACAGAGAACCAACATACATACAAATATACATATATATATATATATATATATATAATTTTATGTACACACATACATACAAAACAATACACAAACATATGCATACAGTCATATACTAATATACAATAACGCACACACACATATATATACGCACACATAAATATGTATAATTCACATAAACCATATACATAGAAATACATATGAATATAAATTATTTGGCAAGAGTACAGATAGATGCATACACACATAAAAGCATACAAATGGACTGAATAAACACCACCAGGGGAGCACACAACAAAGGAGGGTATACAAAATAATATAGAAATGTATAAATCTAAATACACATGGTCATAAAATAAACACATAGACACATACATATACACATAGACACACAGGTATATAAGATAGGGGAAATAAAGAATGAAATCAGGCTAGGAGAAAGTATATTAATAGTATTTTAATAAATTATAGAAATCAGTGACGATGGATTGTATCGTGATGATGGACTGATGATCATAAAGGAATCCCACGGCCTTAATGTGAAAGAACCAAAAAGATTATCTTAAATGAATTCCGTAGAATTAAATTAAAAGTGGATATTATATCAGATGTTAAAACTGTAAATTTTTTGGATGTGAACTTTGATTTAAGGAAAGGCATCTACCAACCATATAGGAAGGAAAACTCAAACCCAATTTATGTACACCCCCTATCAAATCACCCAAAATCTATCATTAGGCATATCCCCAAATCCATTAGTAAAAGAATCAGTGACAATTCTTCCAATCTTGAAACATTTAATAAACATAAATATTTCTATAACAGCGCCCTTAAGGATAGTGGTTACAAAAACATGCAAATTGAGTTCATAGAACCAACACACACAAACACAAATACAAATAGAAACCGTAACAGAAAAATCCTGTGGTACAATCCCCCTTTTAATCTGAAACTTAAAACAAATCTAGGAATGAAATTCTTAAACTTAATTAAAAAGCACTTCCCTATTAGTAACATACTACATAAAATTTTCAATAAAAATACAATAAAACTTAGTTATAGCTGTAATGAAAACCTTGAAAAAATAATTAAAAAACATAATAACAAAATATTAAACAAAAATAGCACACCCATTGCTACCGAAGGGTGTAACTGTAGAATTAAATCAAAATGCCCTCTTAAAGGAAATTGTCAAATTACTTCTGTAGTGTACCAAGCAACTATTTCTACTAAGCAAAATCCTATTGAAAAAAAATATTACATAGGAATGACAAATAACAATTTTAAAGAAAGATTTACCAGTCACAAGTGCTCTTTTGAAAATAATGAGTACAAAAATAGAACTTCCTTGTCTAAATATTACTATGAACTAGTAGAGCAAGGTTACTCCCCAATAGTAAATTGGAAGATTTTAAAGAAAGCTAAAACCTGTTCATCTTTAAACTCACCTTGCTACCTATGTCTTTATGAGAAATTATTTATACTTACTTTTAGAGAAAGGAATAAATTATTAAATAAGAAGCACGAAAATTCAATTAATTGCAAACATTATAAAAACCACCTTTTAAGTAATTTAGTTTAGATATAAAATTTATATAAATTTAAAATTGTCACTGATTTCTATAATTTATTAAAATACTATTAATATACTTTCTCCTAGCCTGATTTCATTCTTTATTTCCCCTATCTTATATACCTGTGTGTCTATGTGTATATGTATGTGTCTATGTGTTTATTTTATGACCATGTGTATTTAGATTTATACATTTCTATATTATTTTGTATACCCTCCTTTGTTGTGTGCTCCCCTGGTGGTGTTTATTCAGTCCATTTGTATGCTTTTATGTGTGTATGCATCTATCTGTACTCTTGCCAAATAATTTGTATTCATATGTATTTCTATGTATATGGTTTATGTGAATTATACATATTTATGTGTGCGTATATATATGTGTGTGTGCGTTGTTGTATATTAGTATATGACTGTGTGCATATCTTTGTGTATTGTTTTGTATGTATGTGTATACATAAAATTATATATATATATATATATATATATATATATGTATATTTGTATGTATGTTTGTTCTCTGTGGGTATATACATATGTATTTTATTATTTTTAATTTTGTTACTATCTACCTGTGTGTCGCTACTTTTGAGTATTCTGTTGATTTAACTACTTTCTTTTGCCTGAATATATTTATATGTAAGTGTACTTGTATCTATGTTTTTAGTAATACTGTCTTGACTGTATTAATTTGTGATTTAATATGACTTTATATTTATATTTAACTAGCTTAAACTTTCAAATTAATAGTATAGAGTTACACCTTTATGCATGTATGTATATATCTATATATGTGTGTATATGTATATATATATATGTATATGTATATATATATATATTTTTTTTTTTTTTACACAGTGATCACCACTTATCAAGGCCCGGAAGCCACTCAGGGATAAGGGTTATTGCAAGTACATTACGTTAGTGAGGAGATTTGATGATGAAGAATATATATGTGTATGTGTGTGTATGTATATATATATATGTATTGTATTCTTTTTATATACATAAATATTAGTAGATTATTATTTATAATTTATTAGTCTTATTTAATTTATTTAATCCCCTCTTATGGCTAAATATGTTATATTAAAAAGATAATAAATATTAATTTTATTCTGTTTTTATTATTATTATTATTATTATTAATAATAATAGTAATATTGTTTTATCATTATTATTTTTTTCTTTTACTTATATATTCGTTTAATAAAAACGTGAAAACTTTAAACTTATATCATTTAGTATATGTAGAATAATCAAAAGAATTGTGTTAGTCAATAACACACAACAACAACAATAATAATAATAGCAGCAACACTTACCAAGGGTCCAGCTTATGCACAAGACAGACACCAGATTGAGCTGGACTGAGGGCTTGTATTTATGTACAAGCATATCCAATCAGGTGATTCAGCCAATCACCATCCAAAGAATAGACTGGCCCATGTGTGCACAATGGAATCTCCCATTGTGCCATAAATAGTTCTCCTCTTTCATGAGAAGTAACTTTAGTCGTTGTCAAGTTATCCACAACTTGAACGATGACCGAAAGTCCACTACACAATCCAACATGGCGTCACGAACAGGATTCAAGACAGAAGATTGGGAAGACTATTTCCTCAAAGCAGGCATTGCTGCCGATTCCGCCAAGAGCTACGCTGCAACTTTTGTGAAGGAAAAACTGAGGAAAGAAAACTTTCAAGTAATGGATCGAGCCATGCTAAGAGAATTGGGAATCACAACAATGGGAGAAGCTCTGTCTATCCTTCGACAAGCCAAGGAGCCCGTTACCCAGACCACCTATGCTAAGGCACCAGCTGCCAGGCCTCCCCAACTTCATCTCGAAATGACCCCTTAAAAATTCAGAAAATTTCGGATTGACTGGGAAGTATTCACCAAAATAACGGACATGCCAACTTCTCAGGCCAATACCCAGTTATACAGTTGCGCTGATGAATCCGTTCAAAACGCAATCATAAATACAAGCCCTCAGTCCAGCTCAATCTGGTGTCTGTCTTGTGCATAAGCTGGACCCTTGGTAAGTGTTGCTGCTATTATTATTATTGTTGTTGTTGTGTGTTATTGACTAACACAGTTCTTTTGATTATTCTACATCTCCCCTCTTCCATCTGAGATACAGATTTACCATACAGCATTGCCCCGGGAAGTGGCACAGAGGCCCTGATGCAGTTTCCCGCCACCCAGTGGCGATGGTGCAAGCCCTCCTCAATGTATTTCCAACAAAACTCTCTCAAATGGATATACTGGAGTCGAACAACATAAGCAGCATAACAGAGTCAACAGCCTTAATAGCAACATTTGCAGACAGCAGTAATATAGCCATGATATCACCAGACCTAATTCGTTCAGCAAGTCGTGGCGATCAACAATATAACAAATTAATAGACACAACACAGCAAGGCTTCCCAAAAACACGTAATCTCACTGCGCCCGAAATCCGTGAGTATTGGGAGGTGAGGCACCACCTTAGCACTGACAATGGTCTAGTATTGTTGGATCGAAGGATCGTCATCCCCAAAACACAACGAAAAAAGGTCCTACACTGCCTGCATTCTGCACACCAAGGAGTAGTCGGCATGAAAGCACGTGCCAACGAATCGGTGTACTGGCCAGGGATGGATGCATCAATCCACAGTATTAGGGCAAATTGCATGGTATGCTCAACCATTGCACCTAGTCAACCAAGGGAGCCTATCATTCTAACACGATCCCCAGAGTTGCCATTCCAACAAATCGTCATGGATATTTTTTATATTGGAGATCACACATACCTTACCTGCGCAGATAGGCTAACTGGTTGGCTAATTTTATACCGCCTAGAATCAGGTCACACTACTACAACCAAATTGATGTCCATATGCCGACAACTGTTCCAAACATATGGTGCCCCAGAAGAACTCAGCACCGATGGCGGCCCACAATTCACTTCCAGCACGTTTCAAGAATTTCTGAAAACATGGTGTGTTAGGCACAGATTATCTTTTGTTGCGTATCCCCAATCCAATGGCAGGGCAGAGCTCGCAGTAAAAACTGCAAAGAGGATTGTGAAAGGAAACACAGGCCCCCACGGTTTCTTGGACAATGACAGTGTTGCCCGGGCCATCTTGCAGTATCGGAATACCCCAATCCAGAGCATTGGCCTATCACCGGCTCAATTATTACTTCACCGTCGACTACGTGACTCCATCCCTTCACAGCCAATCCTCTACAAGCCTCATCCTGAATGGGTGTCAGCGGCACAACATCGCGAGGAAATGCTCCACCACCGCAATGCAAAAATAGTAGAAAGATACAATAAATATACCCACAACCTTCCACCGTTACAAGCTGGTGACACTGTAGCCATCCAAAATCCAGTCAATCGCAGATGGAACACAACGGGCAAAATCATCAGTTCCCTACCAGATCGACAATACCGAATCAGGGTTAACGGATCCAGAAGGATCACACTTAGGAACCGCCGTTTCCTCAGAAAATGCGAACTTAAGCCTGCACCAACCCCAATACCAAGTGCAGCACTAGGACCAACAATTCCCTCAAGCGATACTACATTCGTGCATCTCCCACTGTCTCCCTGTAATAGCACATACACAGCAACCAAACCCCAACAACAAACCACACATATATCCCCATGCTTTCGATCAAGGATTCCCCGAGCTCTTTCTAGGTTACTACCACACAACAAAAAGGCCTAAAAGAGAGATACACCTCTCACACAACCCAGCCTACTCGTGGGGGGGGGGAAGAGGGGAGATGTAGAATAATCAAAAGAACTGTGTTAGTCAATAACACACAACAACAACAATAATAGCAGCAACACTTACCAAGGGTCCAGCAAGACAGACACCAGATTGAGCTGGACTGAGGGCTTGTATTTATGTACAAGCATATCCAATCAGGTGATTCAGCCAATCACCATCCAAAGAATAGACTGGCCCATGTGTGCACAATGGAATCTCCCATTGTGCCATAAATAGTTCTCCTCTTTCATGAGAAGTAACTTTAGTCGTTGTCAAGTTATCCACACCTTGAACGATGACCGAAAGTCCACTACACAATCCAACAGTATAAAGGGCTTAATTAATTGTAGACATATGTTTGAACTGCGTTGATATTACTTGTGGACGTATGTTAGATGATAAATATGTCAGTTGGATACATTCACTGTCTTTTTTGACATGTTCGTTTCTAACGCTTAGATTGTATTCTCTGTTTGTATTTGTAATAATGTTGCCTCATTACTGAATTGTATAATTGTTCATAAATCGGTTGACACTCAGATTTTTTTCTTTTTCTATATACTGGCAACTTCTTTAAGATTCCCTCCCTATTAATTCTTACTTTCTCTCTTTCTCTCTTTAACTATATCTCATCATTCTTTCTTTTCCCTTCTAGTCCTTATTCTCTTTATAATAACCATTCATATCTTTTTTCTTTTTCTTCTCCATATTATATGTAATTTCTTCCCTCTATTTTCTCTCTCTATTTCTTTTTTTTTCTCTCTTCTTAATCACTCTCTCTCCATTATAATCTTTTAACTTTATTTAAATTGCCCCCTCCCTCTTTACATCTTATAATTGAAGTTCTGTGTTTTAAGTTTTTTAACTCCAACTTTTAAAGAGTTCCTACCTAAAATTAAAATCCATTATTCATTGAACTTTTGAATAGTCAAGTCGCTGCCTGATGATATCTGTTGTTTGATTGAAACAAGTGGCTATTTGTAGCAGCAGGATGTGACCATGTTTATATAACAATAAACAAGTATAAATAAATATATATATATATATATATATATATATATATATATATATACCTAAATATATATATATATGTATATATATACCTATATATATATATGTATATATATACCTATATATATATATATATATATATATATATATATACCTAAATATATATATATACATATATATACCTAAATATATATATATATACATATATATGTATATATATACCTATATATATATATATATATATATATATATATATATACCTAAATATATATATATACATATATATACCTAAATATATATATATACATATATATACCTAAATATATATATATATATATATATATATATATATATATATATACACCTAAATATATATATATATACATATATATACCTAAATATATATATATATATACACCTACATATATATATATACATATATATACCTAAATATATATATATATACCTAAATATATATATATACATATATATACCTAAATATATATATATATATATACACCTAAATATATATATATCTAAATATATATATATATATACCTAAATATATATATATATATACCTAAATATATATATATATATATACACCTAAATATATATATATATATATATATATATACCTAAATATATATATATATATATATATATATATATACACCTAAATATATATATATATATGCACCTAAATATATATATACACCTAAATATATATATCTAAATATATATATATAAATAAGTATATATATATATATATATATATACCTAAATATATATATATATACCTAAGTATATATATATATATACCTAAATATATATATATACATACCTAAATATATATATATATACCTAAGTATATATATATATACCTAAGTATATATATATATATATATCTACCTAAGTATATATATATATATACATACCTAAATATATATATATATACCTAAGTATATATATATATATATATATATATATACACATATATATATATACATACCTAAATATATATATATACCTAAGTATATATATATATATATATATATATACACATATATATATATACATACCTAAATATATATATATACCTAAGTATATATATATATATATATATATACACATATATATATATACATACCTAAATATATATATATACCTAAGTATATATATATATATACCTAAGTATATATATATATATACATATATACCTAAGTATATATATATATATATATATATATATATATATATATATATATACCTAAGTATATATATATATATATATATATATATATATATATATATATATATACCTAAATATATATATATACCTAAGTATATATACCTAAATATATATATATATATATATACCTAAATATATATATATATATATACCTAAGTATATATATATACCTAAGTATATATATATATACCTAAGTATATATATATATACCTAAATATATATATATATATATATATATACCTTAGTATATATATATATATATATATATATATATACCTAAGTATATATATATATATACCTAAGTATATATATATACCTAAATATATATATATATATACCTAAATATATATATATATATATATATATACCTAATATATATATATATATATATATACCTAATATATATATATATATATATATACCTAAATATATATATATATACACACCGAAGTATATATATATATATATATATATATACCTAAGTATATATATATATATATATATATACCTAAATATATATATATATATATATACCAAAGTATATATATATACACCTAAGTATATATATATATATATATATATATATATCTAAGTATATATATGTATATACCTAAATATATATATATATATATACCTAAGTATATATATATATATATATACCTAAATATATATATATACCTAAGTATATATATATATATATATATATATACCTAAATATATATATATATATATATATATATATATATACCTAAATATATATATATACCTAAGTATATATATATATACCTAAATATATATATATATACCTAAATATATATATATATATATATATATACCTAAGTATATATATATATATACCTAAATATATATATATATATACCTAAGTATATATATATATATATACCTAAATATATATATATATACCTAAGTATATATATATATATACCTAAATATATATATATATATATACACCTAAATATATATATATATATACACCTAAATATATATATATATATACCTAAATATATATATATATACCTAAATATGTATGTATATATATATATATATATATATATATATATATACCTAAGTATATATATATATATATACCTAAGTATATATATATATATATACCTAAATATATATATATATACCTAAGTATATATATATATATATATATATATACCTAAATATATATATATACCTATATATATATATATATATATATATATATATACTAAATATATATATATACCTATATATATATATATATATATACTAAATATATATATATATATAAGCTAATATATACCTTAATATATATATATATATATATATATATATATAAAAACTAATATATACCTTAATATATATATATATATATATATATATATATATATATATATATATATATATATATATAAACTAATATATACCTTAATATATATATATATATATATATATATATGAATAAAAAAGAATGCGAAAAGTATAAAAGCTTACAACTTTTCTTTATTCGTTTTTAATTAGTGACGTGCAGGAATACAAAATAATAATATTATGAAAAAAAATTAAAAGTTAAAAAACTTTTTTCATAAGTACATAATTTTCGATCGATCTTTCAGTCTTCATCGGTATAGAGAAAGTATGAGGATGCACGGGGAAAAGGGGAATGGAAAAGGAAGGAAGCTAGAGGAGGAGGAGGAGAAGAAGGAGGAGGAGAAGGAGGTATAGCCAATGAGAAGGTGTCACGTCAGTCTTAAATATATAAACATATAAGTACGCACATACACACATGCACACAGTACATATATACATACAAACGAAAAATTAAAAATTAAACAGTAAATAAAAATGAGAAACGCGTCTTTAACGGTCTAATCCTTTGAATTCTAACGATATTATTTATTCTAAGAGAGAATAAGAATTCAAAGGATATGAGACGTTATGAGGAGAAACGCTATGATGCTCATTTGTAATTTAACGGCTATTTCTCGTTCGAAAAAGAACGAAAACGTCCTTTCTAAATTCAACCGGTTTAAGACAAAAACGAAACGCTACTTTTTATTAATATGTATATTAATATGTACATATATATACGTATACAAACAAATACTCACTTGTACAAATACATACATACATATATATATATATATATATATATATATATATATATATATATATATATATGTGTGTATATAAGTGTATGTATTTCTCGCACACCTATACTTCTTTTCCCGTCACTCTCTTCTCCTCTTCCTCTCTCTCTCCCTACATTCGCTTATGTAGACTTATATGTATATATGTACAGCTGTCTCTACGTGTAAATGTATGCGCAAGCATTTATGTATATACATGTATGTCTGTTAGTATATGTATATATGTATATATGCATGCATTTATGTATGCATGCATATATACATATACTAACAGACATACATGTACATACATAAATGCTTGCGCATACATTTACACGTAGAGACAGCTGTACATATATAGATATAAGTCTACATAAGCGAATGTAGGGAGAGAGAGAGGAAGAGGAGAAGAGAGTGACGGGAAAAGAAGTATAGGTGTGCGAGAAATACATACACTTATATACACACATACATATACGGTAATATGAAGAAAATTAACTCTTAAAGAAAATGTGTTTTGAAAACATACACACATATATGCGCACACACACACACACATATATCCAAATGTACATACACATATATATATATATATGTACATACATACACATACATATACATGTATATACACATACTGACGTGTATATACACTATCAGGTACGCGTACACATACACTCGCACAAATACATACAAATATGCGTACATAATACGCACACACATACACATGCCATGTGTATGAGATGATAAAGAAAGAAAACATTAGGGAAAATGTAAAGATTTCGGAAAGAGTTCCCCCATCTCACCGTGCATTTTAGTCCTAAGGAAATGTTTATAGAATATCTTTGTAGTTATGAAAATTGTAGTCACTGAGAAGTCCTAGGTTTTTGTTAAGGCCTGTAGTATGCGTGTTGAGTTTTAGAATTAATTTTTTTTCATATTTTCTTCTCTGGTGTTGTGTAATAAAATTGGATGCTATGAGGCTATATCTGATATTGTCTATTGTGTGGTTAGGTAAATGAAAGTGGATAGCTACTGGATGCTGTGTAGATTTATCTCTGATGGTGTGTTTGTGGTTATTAAGACGTAGGCGGAACTCCAGGCCTGTTTCCCCCACGTAGTTGCCTTTTGTGCAGTATAACAGATATATAATATTTGAGCTGTTGCAATTTAGAGGGGGAAGTTTGAGATGGATGTTGATGCCTGGAGGAGTGAATGTGCTGTTGGTGTTAATATGTGTACATATTAGACACCTGGGTCTATTGCAAGGTTTGTTTCCTTGAGATGTTTGGGTGCGGTTAATCCGAGTGGATGTGAGTAAGGAACGTAAGTTGGGGAGTTGTCGTTTGGCACAAATGGGTGGTTTGTTGTATATTGTGTTGAGTGTGGGGTCCTGTTGTAATTGTTTGAAGATCTGTTTCGTGGGGTTGTATAAATGTTTGGTGTTATTATTGAAGTGAAATACCATAGGTATTCGTGTGGATGTCTTGTTGTTTTTGTATGTAAGTAGGTTGTGTCTGCTAATGTGTGATGCTCTGTTGATGACTTCTTTTAATATTTTGAATGGGTAGTTTTTGCGGAGGAAATGGTTGATTAAGTTGCCTACCTGTGTGTCATAATCGGATGGGTCTGTGCATATCCTTTTAATGCGCAGGCATTGACTGTATACGATTGACTTTTTCGTTGTGATTGGGTGGCAACTTTCGAAATGTAGGTAATTGTGTCCATCGGTCGGTTTTGTGTGTAGAGATGTGGTGATATGATTATTTGAAATATTAATCTGAACGTCTAAAAATGTGATATGCGCGGTTGAATGTTCAATTGTGAATTTTATACTATTAATTTTGGCAGTTGTTTATATGTTGGAAGAAGTTCATCAATGTCTTTTCACCGTGTGACCAGTCAATTTAAAGGATCACCATGGCAACAGGTTGGAGAGTTAATGTTAGTGAAGGAACGGGTTGAAAATGGGGTTTAAAGTAATTTAGCCGGGCGGGGAGAGATTGAGAGATATTTATTGTTTATAAAAGAAAAGGAAAATTGATATATATATATATATATATATAGGAAATTTATGGTGATCCTTTAAATTAACTGTTACTTATGCCGTTATCAATAAAAGTAGCGTCTTTTAAGTTTAAACCGTTAAAAAAAACGTATATAAGAATTTACACATAATTAACATTTAATTATAAACCCTCTCTTATTTAATACACTCCTACTACTTTAAACTCCAACGTCCTCTCCCTACCACTCCCCCCTTCTTTTCTAACTCCCCTTTATCTACGATTTTTCCATTCTTATTTGACTTTATAACTTAGTCCATCTATGAATTCTGACGATGCTAGTGGGATTTTTTCCTCTCTTTGAGGATTTTCCTCTAGCTGAAACAATTTGTAAACTCATTCTGGACTCACAGTAATAAATTTCCTATATACTGCTCTGACTACACATTGAGCACTGTAGTCCGGTTTTTTCACCACTGGTAAATAAATATATATATATATATATATATATATATATAACTATATATACCTAAATATATATATATACCTTAATATATATATATACCTAAATATATATATACCTAAATATATATATATATATATATATATAGGTATATATATATATATATATATATATACCTAAATATATATATATACCTTTATATATATATATATATATACCTAAATATATATATATATATACCTAAATATATATATATATATATACCTAAATATATATATATATATATACCTAAATATATATATATATATACCTAAATATATATATATATATATACCTAAATATATATATATATATATATATATATATATACCTAAATATATATATATATATACACCTAAATATATATATATACACACCTAAATATATATATATACCTAAATATATATATATACCTAAATATATATATACATACCTAAATATATATATATATACATACCTAAATATATATATATACATACCTAAATATATATATATATATATATACACATACCTAAATATATATATATATATATACACATACCTAAATATATATATATATATATATATATACATACATACCTAAATGTTGGGAACTGGTTAGATATGTCAGGATTCTTATCTGCTCTGTCTTTACACTTAAAAAGTATATATCCATTTCTATTTCTTGTATTTTCAAATATGCAACTCTGTGAGTACTGATCAGGGTTAATGATGCTTTACTTGTATAATCCAACAAAAAATCAATCGAATTTTGTAACAGATGTCTTTATTTAATCCATGGAGATAGCATGCTCTCGGTTCGTAAGCCATGAGTTTGTCCTTTAACTGATTCCCAAGTTTTGACTAAAAGATTTCAGAGTTTGAAAAGATGCATCTGAATATAGTCGGTTACATCGACTAAAGCGTGAAAATAACACTCAATATGAGCAGAGTAATCCAAAGAATCCAAATAATATGAAAACACATTGTATGTTTATACAAAGAACGGATACTTACATGTGCTCGATCACGTACATATCCTCCAATTTTTATATTTTTCACTTTTCCAATAGATTTTTCATAAAAAATGTAGCCGTAACTCTGGCCGGCATTGTTGTAGATATTCAACAATTCCATTGGATCCATCTTTGTTTCTCTTATACACTGTAAAATATAGAACAAATGATATGAAAACCATTGCATTTATGCCTAAAAGGAAAACTCAAATAAAAATATATAAGACTAATTTCAATTTTTAATCTGCAATTTTTATCAATAATTATACTAGTTATCTATTTGTCTTCCAAACTTGAAATTTACTTGGAAAAGACAACCAACCTATGCAGATGGTTAAAATGGCATTATAATATTTTTCCTTAAACTGAAATTATCATCATTTAATAATCATAAAATCCCTATCATTATTTTGTTGAACACAAGAAATCATATGAATATTATGATCACTACTTGTTGATCAAACCAATTTTTACTAAACTTTATTACATATACCTAATATTTTTAATTTTAATATACCTTTATTAATATACCTAATTACTTTTACTAATATCAGATATGTGTATGCTTTAGTATTTACAGAAACTGGTCTTATATTATTAAACCTACAGACTTGAAATTTCATAGTAAAGCTTGTCTATTTATGCAAATTCAATCACACAGTATTCTAACAGAGAAGCGTAAACAGATTATCAAAATTTGAGAAACCGTTTTTAACTGATTTCAAGTATCCACATGTTTCACGATTAGAAACCATCCTAGAATTAGTATTCCAACTAGCTCTGTATAAATGAAAGATATTTTCTTAACAAGTTATAAGTTTTTTCAGGGGAAAGGTTTTCAAAATCTAAAACGAATTTTACCTGAATTTCAAGTCTTTTATGATTACATTTTCCAAACAAACCATTAATCCGTATTTCCCTTGAAATTTTAGTCAAATTAAAGCTTAAAAGAAATGATTTGACAAGAGATCATTTCTGATCTTGTGCTATCCATTTTGATTCATTATTGGCGGATATATATATATATATATATATATATATATATATATATATATACAGACATACTTAAATATATATATATTGTTGTGTCTGTATCAATAACAACACGAACGCAGAAAGTAAAGGTAAAACAAATATATTAAGACGAAAATATAATACATATTTACAAAGGTGCAGTTGGAAGCAATCTTTCATGGAGCAACCGGCACATGCGTCTTGCCTATCCGGCGTTCAAACACAGCTCCCCGGTCTTGCTGACTTGATACCTTTATCTATATCTTGTTCACCCACATATGCTAATTAGTGGGCGTCTCCACAACACCCTCCTCCCAAGATTTGAAGTCATGTAGATTTCAATAACTTTTCCTTTTGGGGTTCATTATCATTGGGTTTATAGCCTTTCTTTTCCTTCCTGATCTCCTCGGTTTGGGCATGGTCTGTGGTGGTTCAATATCAAATGTTTCGTATCAATTGGATCTTCCTGTTCCTCAGGTCTGTCCTGTTCGTTGTCCTTCCTATGACGTTTTCTCAATTGATTTTGGTGTCTTTTGTGTATCCCTTTTGGACCTTTTATCATGTAGACTCCCAATATAACATATTATTTTTAAAACATTTAAAATATACCTGATCACCAGGTTTAAACCTTTTACGTGATGTGTATGTCGTTTTATATACAACTGCTTGCTTTGGTATTAATTTATCAAATGGTGATTATATTTTCTCGCAAACATTAATTCTGCTGGCGATAATTTCGACGGTGTATTTGGGTTCTCAGTTATCCTGTATATTTGCAGGAACTGTTGTAATGCTTTATCCGTCGGTGTCCCTATCGATTTTCTAAGAGAATGCTTTATCATATCTATGAACCTTTCCGCTAATCCATTTGATCCAGGATGGAATGGTGGTGTAGTTATATGGTTTTCCTGAAACGATTCACAAAAATCCTTGAAAATACTTGAAGTAAATTGTGTTCCGTTATTTGTGACTACAATGTCTGGTACCCCAAAACGTGCAAATATTTCATGCAGAAAACGTATTGTGTTATCTGTCGTTGGGTTTTTGACCCGCTTTACTTCCGGCCATCTGGAAAAACTATCTACTATGATTAGGTAGTATTGTCCCTCGATCGGTCCATCAAAGTCTAGATGAATGCGTGACCATGGATGGTCAGTTTTTTTCCAAGGTTTATGAACTATCGGTGGTGCCTTAGTGGCTAACGCACAACCTTTACATTTGTTTACTGTTAATGCAATATCCACATCCATATTACGCCAGTGTCTTCATCCTATTTATACCCGGGTGTCCTGTATGAAAATCACGTAAGATTTTTTTCTGCAAGGTTTTCGGTACAACCATTCTTTCGCTATATAATAATACTTTATTGCATAAGGAAAATATACTTTGCGTTTTTCCGTCATTTTCCCTTAATTTTTTCTTTGTGTCTTTGATGACGTTATCATTTTCAGCCTCCCTTTTTATATCGGTAAGCATGACTGGTAATTCTCTTATTATATTCGCCACCATGTTTTTTTCCTCATAATTGGAACGTATAGCTGCAATTACTGACTCTTCAAAGGTTTCATCCCTTTTCGGTATAAGCCTTGACAATCCATTCGCATGACCTATTTTTCCCGAACATAGATGTTTTATTTGAAAATCATAATTTACCAAGATTGTACCCCAATGGAGTAACCAATTTGCCGTATATACTGGTAAACCCTTTTTTGAGCCGAAAATAGTCACTAGGGGCTTGTGGTCTGTTTCCAGTATAAAATGTCTCCCGTACAGATAACGGTGGAATTTCGTCACCACGAAAATAATGCTTAATGCTTCCTTTTCTATTTGGGAGTAAGCGTTCTCTGACGGAATTAGGGTCCTTGAAGCGTGCGCTATAGGTTTCTTCGTTCCATCTAGCATGATATGCTGTATACATGCTCCTATACCACACAAGCTCGCGTCACTCGCAACAATTATTTGTAATTTTGGGTCATAATAAGTTAAAGATAAATCTGACTTCAATGTCTTTTTATTTTCCTCAAATGAGTCTTGACATTCTTTTGTCCATATCCATGGTGTTTCTTTCTTTAATAATTCGTTCAGCAGAGCTCTTAGGTCGTGCATGCCTTTGATAAATACTTGGTAGTAGTTCGCGAGGCCTAAGAGGCTCTGTAAAGTCACGTTATGTGGTGCTGGCATGTTCCTAATTGCTATCGCTCTTTCTGGATTAGGGCGTCGACCATCTTTACTTATTATTTGTCTAGACAAAACTCACATTTGTTTTCTTTCACCTTGAATACGTACTCGTTTATTCTTGTGAACACTTGTTCTATATGTTCACTTATGGACGCGCTCCTTATGATTATGGCATCTAGGTATGCACAAGCACAATCTAAACCGTTCAGCATTGTGTCCATTGCTTGCTGGAATATCGCCGGCTCGACTTTTATCCTGAATGGTAATCGGTTATACTTGAATAACCCTTTGTGTGTGTTAATGCATAAAATCTTTGAACATTTTTCTTCTATCGGAATTTGCAAATAGGCGTCGGACAAATCTACTTTTGAAAAAATTTTCCCACCATTTAGTTTGGCAAAAATCTCTTCCGGGCTTGGTAAAGGGTAATGGTGGTCTTGTAGCATATTTAACCCGGTTGAAAAGTCTCCACAGACTTGAATTTGTTCCGATTTCTTCTTTACGTACACTGTAGGCACTGCCCAAACACTAGTTTCGATTTTCAATAAAATGCCTGTTCTTTCAAGTCTGTCTAATTCGCTATCTATTTTGTCTAATCCGGCGAACGTCATGTTCCGTTTTTTTCTTAAATACTGGTGCTGCATCCTTTTTTAGCTCGAACGAAGCTTTAAATTTATTACATCTTCCCAGTCCCGTAGTAAATATTTCTGGGAATTCGTTATTTAGTTCACTTTTAATATTTTCTGACGTTGTGGTGCAGCTGGTTATTTTTTTACAAAAAGCGTTCATCGGTTTATCCCAAAGGTTGAATTTTCCAATAAAATCTGTTGCCAATAAATTCTCGCTTTCTTTAATTACGAAGATTTTCAATTTTTTCGTCGTGCCATTTAAATTAATGGGCTGGACGACTTCTCCTTCGAATTTGATTTCGTCTCCTATCACCGTTCTTGCACCCTTATTTGACTTTTTCAGAGTTGGTTTATCCAGTTTTTTCCAAGTGCTAACGTTTATTACCAACAAATCTGCTCCAGAATCCAGTTGAAATTTTATTTGTTTGCGGAAAATATTAACCAACACATATTTTCGTAAATTGTCTTTCTCTTTGTCGTTTGTTCTCATTTGGTGTACTCTATATTTTGTTCTACAACAAATACTCTTATGTCCGACTTCGCAATTGAAGCATCTGATATTTTTGTAAGGGCAATCCTTTCCCCAATGTTTTTCATCAAATCTTCCTCAATTATTACTTGGTCCCAATTTTCTATAGTTCCTTTGACTTGAATCGTAATTTCGTTTTCTGTAATTAGAGTTTGAGTGTTTATAACTCACGTAATATTTTGGATTTTGACGAGTCTCACACTTTCTTTGCCCTGCGTTTCTGCCAGATTTTTTAATCTTCCTTATGTACGGCTTCTTCTATATCTGTGGAGTCTTTTTTTAGTGATACTGCCCTTTGACAATCTTCTGCTAACTTTTGCAGTGTCAGACCTTGTTCTGTCTCTAACTTTGAGAGAACACGTCTTCGGATCTCTGAATTATTTGTAGAAACTAGCCCCTGTGCAAAAATTAAACATTTGAAGTCGTCCACCGTAAGTTCCGATAATTTAAAATTGTCGCAGTGTTTATTCACTACTGACGCATATGTCAGGTAGTCCTGTTCCTCCGTTTTCTTAAGGTTCATACATGACCATCTCTTGTGAAAAAGAGACATGTTCGGTCCGAATAACTCCTTAAGAAGTTTTACGGTCTCAGCGAAGTCTAACTGATTCGTTCTCCTTGGCAATATGAAATCAACAAATTTGCAATGTTCACTGGTACCAAGCTTTCGAAGTAATAAACTTACTTTCTTTGCGTTTGACCAGCTTTCGCAATCTGTTTTGAAAATATCTTCATACCTCTTGAAGTATGTCTCAAAAGTTTTATCCTCTTCCGGTAGGTACGTGAACACATCTATGCTATTCACAATTGTTGCATTTGAAAAAGTCGTATTGCTTCCCTGTGCAGAATTAGTCGTTAATCTTTCCAACAAATCTTTTTGACCAAGTTGCATTTGCTCTATACATTTAAGAAGCCGTTCAGTCTGTCTTTCGTCTCTTTCTTGTAGTTCTTTTTTCTGTAATTAGTCTCTTTCTTGTAGTTCTTTTTTCTGTAATTCGTCTCTTTCTTGTAGTTCTTTTTTCTGTAATTCGTCTCTTTCTTGTAGTTCTTTTTTCTGTAATTCGTCTCTTTCTTGTAGTTCTTTTTTCTGTAATTCGTCTCTTTCTTGTAGTTCTTTTTTCTGTAATTCGTCTCTTTCTTGTAGTTCTTTTTTCTGTAATTCGTCTCTTTCTTGTTGCCTTTCGTCTCTTTCTTGTTGACGCCTTCTCTGTACTTCGTCTCTTTCTTGTTTATGCATTTGCATTTCCGCAAATAACTTGATAAGATTCTCCATTTTATTTTTCAAATTAGTAAATCAGTCACTTTTACAATTTCCTTTCTTTAATAACTACGAACAACCAATTCCTTTTGTTACGTTATTAATTACGTACAAGAAAGAAAAAAAATCCCTTCACTGAGGAAAAAATCCCTACACTGAGGAAAAAAAAAATTACTTTTTCTTTCAAAACAGTCTACCTTTTTCTTTTTTTCAAAACAGTCTACCTTTTTCTTTCAAAACAGTATTCTGTGCAGAATACTGAATGTTTAGAAGTGACAACATGTCTCTAACAAATACCTACTAAAGAGAACAAAAAAAAGTTCATGGTATCCTAGCGAAACACTTTTTTTTTTCTTTTTCTTGTGTGCACTTTGCAGAAAGAGTTACTGTAACTTTCAAGTTTTTTTTTTCTTGTAGGCACTTTTAGATAAAGTGCTTGCTGTTTTTTTTTTTGTTTTTTTTCAAGCGTCCCAGGTTTTGAATTTCCTTTCAAGTAGTCACAAAAAAAAAAAAATCTTGGTGTTTTGCAAGTATCCAGCGCTTGAATATCGCGTTCAACAATTTTGTAGTTGGTGCGTTTTAAACATTGAATTCCCTAGTGAATTTTTTTTTCAATCTTTGACGAGTAAATATTTCCTGAATACCACTGTTGAGTTTGAAAGTGTATTTTCTCATGCGTAAATCTTTTTTCGAAATCCCGTCGCCACTGTTGTGTCTGTATCAATAGCAACACGAACGCAGAAAGTAAAGGTAAAACAAATATATTAAGACGAAAATATAATACATATTTACAAAGGTGAAGTTGTACTGCAGTTGGAAGATTGTCCGGCAAAGGGCGTGTTAAAGTCTTTCATGGAGCAACCGGCACATGCATCTTGCCTATCTGGCGTTCGAACACAGCTCCCCGGTCTTGCTGACTTGATACCTTTATCTATATCTTGTTCACCCATGTATGCTAATTAGTGAGCGTCTCCACAACATATATATATATATATATATATATATATATACACACACACACACATACCTAAATATATATACATTACTGTAATTTAGTACATACCTAAATATATATGCACATTACTGTAAGTATGAAAACAATACAATAGATGTACATTTTTCTGTATAAATTACTGTATTTTGGCTGGAATTATACACATGCTAAATTGCATTATTGGAATAATAAAATAAAAGAGAATTTCCTACACAACTCAAATGACTTTATTTGGTATCAATTACAGTAGGACTATAAATGTTTGGATACAATTAAGACTGTACACATGTCTGCTGTAGACAATTGGAACGATTCACCTGAATCAACTTATTGTTAAAATGAAAAAATTATATGATGATGATCATCATCATCATCGTCATAATGATAATCAAAACTATTCTTTTTTGTGTAGAAAAATTACTGGTAATATTTTGAAATTTTTATTTTGGCTCTTCACATAATTGTAATTGTGTTATTATATGGATCACTTTTACAATATGTTATAAAAATGTAGTAAAAAAAAAAAAAAAAAAAGAAAATCGTGCAAACCTTTTACCACTGGCAACGCCTGCTTCAGAGAGTGAAAGAAGAAAGAAGAAGAAGAGAATGGCCACTGCGTCTATTTATAGACTAGAGATCATGGGAAGAGTATGCAAATAACTTTGGACGGTTTTGTCCTATAAAAAGCCTGTATTTGGGAGAGAGGGTGTCTTTTTTGTTTGGCAGAAGCAATTGCTGTCAGAAGTGCATTGGACTGCAGGATTGAAGAGTGAAGATTGAGTTGTGGGGTCATTGTATTTAACCACAAGCTATTTCGGCTAAGAACAGATCATGGAATCTGGGATGTTGAGATTGGGAAAAGATGTGATACTACCTTTTAGTGGAGAAGGTGATGTAGTCGGATGGATAAAGAAAGTAAAACTGGTGGCTAAGCTTCAACATGTGCCAGACCTTGCCAGTTTTATTCCACTTTTTTGGCAGGGAGATGCACTCGCTCTCTATCTTGAGATGAATAATGCAGACCAAGAAGACGCAGAACTGATAGAGATGAGACTTGTGACCGCCTTCACTGAGGGGCCTTTTGAGGCATACGAAAAACTGCAACGATTCAAGTGGACAGGAGAATCGGTGGATGTTTATGCTAATAAAATCAAAAGATTGGCTGGACTGGCGGGATATCTGGGAAGAGGGCTCAAACATACAGCCAAACTGGCATTCATAACTGGATTCCCAGACGATGTATCTGTGGCATTACAGCAGCTACTGAACATAGAGAGAATGGATGTCAGCAAACTGATACCGACTGCACGGCTCTTAGTCAGCAAAAGGGTCGTAGAAACTCGGACATTGGCCGCAAGTGCGCAAACTAATGAGACTAATAAGGGAAAGAAAGAATCAAGCCTTCAGTGCTTTAGATGTCAAGGACCGCACCTAAAAAAAGATTGCACAGAGATCCCTAGGGCCAGGGCAACATGCTACAATTGTGGAAAATTTGGCCACATTGCAAGATATTGTCCTCAGATTCAGGGAAACGGGCAAGGGGGAGCTTCTGCGCCGCAAGCTACCCTAGCAATGAAATGAAGGCGCGATACTGGCCTCTTCCTATAATAGAAGCAGAGGTGAATGATTCTGTAATGACTGCACTTGTCGATACTGGGTGCACCACTACTTTAATCAATTCCAAACTTTTGAAGGGATATGGAAGGAGCGGTACAGTGAAAGCAGTTGATGGGAGGAATATAGAATGTAAAGGAGCCAGACAAGTGGAGATAAAAGTCTGTGGAATGCACGTAAAGGTGAGGGCAATCTTGATAAATCACATCGTTGATGGGATCGACGTCATAATTGGAATGGACGTGATTAATGAGCTGGGAGGTGTAACTATAAAGAAAGCCAAAGTGAAGTTTGGAAATATACGATGTGCCGTGGCTGCCCATCAGCTGAATGTTTGCAAAATCGAGGATAAAGACTTTGAAGCAAACTTCGATGGAGATAAATGGACAGTAAGATGGACATGGAAGGGAGAGCCTCCAGTATTGCAGAACAAAGTCCAATATTATAAAAACTCTCTGGAAGGCGATAAGAAATTAGAATTCGAGAAAGAGGTGGAAAGATGGATATCGGATGGTATTCTGTTACCATGGAAAGGAGAAAGAAAGGGCGTGTTGCCATTGATGGCAGTATTTCAGGCCACAAAAGGGAAAGTTAGGCCAGTGTTCGACTTTCGTGAGTTGAACCGTTTTGTGGTGTGTCATACAGGGAGCGACATAATAGATGTATGTGATGAAAAGATAAGAAAGTGGAGACAGTTGGTAGGAGGGACCGCAATAGTGGACCTTAAGTCTGCCTACCTGCAACTACATGTGGCAAAGGAACTATGGCAGTACCAGCTGGTCTGTTATAAAGGAAAAACCTATTGCCTAACACGATTAGGATTCGGACTTAATGTCGTACCAAAGATTATGGCAGCCATTTTAAAAACAGTATTAAAGAAAGGAAGTAGGACGAAAGAGGCCACTGATTCATACATTGATGATATAATGGTAGACGTAACGAAAATATCGACACAGGAAGTTGTGGAACATTTGAAGGGGTTTGGGTTAGCAACAAAATCTCCGGAATCCCTGGACGGAGGAGCGGCACTGGGCCTTAAGCTTATGAAAAATAAGATGGGTGCACTAATGTTCAGGAGAGGCAACGAGATCCCAGAGATGGGAGGAGAAATTAGTAGGCGGGAGCTATTTTCGATCTGTGGTAAATTATTGGGGCACTATCCAATTGCTGGATGGCTGCGATTAGCATGCAGTTATGTGAAAAGAAGAGCAAATGGAATGGATTGGGAAGAAAAAGTTGATTGCAGAACCATGAAAGTGATGCAGGAGGTTCTAGCTGAGGTGAAAAAAGAAGACCCTGTTAATGGCGCTTGGCACATACCTGAAGTGAGCACAGGAGTCGTGTGGTGTGATGCAAGCAATGTTGCAACTGGCGTGGTTATCGAGATTGGCGGTGTGGTGGCGGAAGATGCAACTTGGCTGAGGAAAAGTGATGACTTTAATCACATTAACATAGCTGAATTAGATGCTGTTCTAAAGGGTGTCAATTTAGCTATCAAATGGAGACTGACAAATATTGAAATAAGAACTGATTCAGCGACTGTACTCAGTTGGGTGAACTCTACTGTGGAGGAGAGTGGCAGAATACGAACAAAGGGTGCCGGAGAAGTGATAATAAAGCAGAGATTAGGGATGCTTAGAGAGTTGATGTCTGAATTGAAACTGCAAATAAAAGCAGTGTTTGTGCCTTCTGAAAGAAACAAGGCAGATGCGCTAACACGGATAAAAAAAACAGTAGTTAATTGAGAAAGAGGAGGCGCCGATATGCTGTCTTGGAATTGGAGAAATTAAAGAGTTGCATGACATGCATCACATGGGAGTGGAGAGAACATTATATTTGGTGAGGCAAGTGGATCCGAATGTAAAATGGGAAGAAATTCAGATGATAGTAAAGAACTGTGTTCGGTGTCAATCGATCGATCCTGCCCCAAATATACATAATCCTGGGGAAATTGGAGTTTTAACGAACTGGACGAGACTAGCTATTGACATAGCACACTACCGAGGGGGAGCGTACTTATCAATAATTGATTGTGGGCCAAGTAGACTGGTGATATGGAAGGAACTGCGAGTGGAAGCCGCATCTGCAGTTGCAACTGAATTAGAAAAGGTGATGCTTGAACGAGGTCTAGTAAGGGAGGTGATAATGGACAACGACACTGTTTTTCGCTCAGAAATCTTTCAGACGATGCTAAAAAAATGGAAGATTAAAAGTTATTACAGGGCAGCCTACAGACCTGGAGGAAATGGCATTGTGGAGCGACATCATCGGACTGTGAAAGCAATAGCTGAGAGAGGAAGAATATCGCCTGAAGAGGCCACATTTTGGTACAACATGTCCCCTAAGGTCGGGCAAAGAGATGACACAGTACCACATAGAGCAATCTTTAATTACGAATGGAAGCATCCTAGAGACATGTCACCGGAAATTAATGATCAAGGACCAGCCAGAATCCAAATAGGAGAAGAAGTTTGGGTGAAACCGCCTAATACCCGATGCACAACGCAGTGGGGAAGAGGAGTGATAACAGGAGTGCAATCCCCAAACAACTTAAGTGTCAATGGAATGCCACGACATGTTTTAGATTTAAGGCGTGTGGTCCATTTAGGTGATGAGGATGGTGGTACTGAGCCAGGGAGTGATGAAGATGAACCGGTGCTGATGCAGAGACCGCAAAGAGAACGCAATACGCCGATCTGGACACGGGATTATGAGATGTGAATGATCTTTAATGATCATGGGGGCGTGTAGTAAAAAAAAAAAAAAAAAAAAAATTGTGCAAACCTTTTACCACTGGCAACGCCTGCTTCAGAGAGTGAAAGAAGAAAGAAGAAGAAGAGAATGGCCACTGCGTCTATTTATAGACTAGAGATCATGGGAAGAGTATGCAAATAACTTTGGACGGTTTTGTCCTATAAAAAGCCTGTATTTGGGAGAGAGGGTGTCTTTTTTGTTTGGCAGAAGCAATTGCTGTCAGAAGTGCATTGGACTGCAGGATTGAAGAGTGAAGATTGAGTTGTGGGGTCATTGTATTTAACCACAAAAAATAAGCATCTTTTTGTTACTACTAATTGAAGCAATTACTGGATTATGATTTAACATGGGAGACCAAGAAAAATTATTATTTGGTTTCTGTATTTTATGACAAGTCAAGCCTATAACAAAAGCGAGATTCTAGTTCAAATTCAGCTTAGGCAAACTCAATGCAAAATTGAAGTTTAGCAAAAATTGAAGTTTAGCAAAAATTGAAGTACTTGCAAAGTCTTTGTGTTATATAATAAGTCATGTTGGCCTGGAATGTACAAGTTAAGGTTTGAAACAGGTCAGAGAAAGACATCGTGAAGTTATGCAAATCATGTAACTTCCGGTGGTGCCCATCTCAGTCAGGAAGAATTGAATGAAAAAGGACATGATTTTGCAGATTAACTGTGTGTGCTGGGTGATTGAAGCATCTCATTTCTTTCTCACATGTATGCAAATTTATGCTTTTAGAGTAAACCTTTGATATAAACTAACAAACAAGTATTAACATGTTGTTGGATCCAACTTCAATTCCAACAAATATTCACTCGAGACGATTATGCAATAGTTTCTTCAGTCATGGAAGATTACTGTAGCTGAACATGAAAAACACAGAGCGTGTGTTTGATGGCCACATTCTATTTTGTTGTGACTTGTGAGACATTTGAAAGAAGAGGTAATGCAATATTTGGCTGACTTAGTAAACAAATCTTATTCACCGAGTATCTCACTATAAAGAATGCTAACACATTGAAATGAGTCAGTTGTGCAGAATACTGAATGTTTAGAAGTGACAGCATGTCTCTAACAAATACCTACTAAAGAGAACAAAAATCCCCGGTCTGTATAACATATTTACCCAACATAGATCGGTTGGCAACGTGAACAAACTTGTAGAGAACAAACTGCTGTAATCACAAGTAAGAGACCATATGGAACCGGTTGAGAAAGACTCAAACATAAGAACAACAAAACTTGAAGTATTAATTTATCTCCCTTGTAATAAAATATAAGACTTCTTTCCTTTGTGATAAATTTTTGCTTGTTCTTGATTATTGGCTATGAAAACAAACTAATCTATACTAATTAAGAAATGGTCAACTGAGCTAGAACATGTACTTTCTAAACTCTACAACAAATAACTAGCTGAATTTTATTTCCATGATCGCTGGAAAATTGCCTTTGTGATATTGTGACCCAACCACCTCTGGTGGTCGAATTTTACATTATTAATAGAGCTAAGTGAAAACAATCCTGGGCAATGCTCGATTGCCTTACTGACTATTTGATGATAACACAAGCAAACCGAGGAAAAGTAGCTTCAGTTAGCAGATTTGGGATTGATAATTATATGTTAATAATAACATTGTTTTGCTAAGAAATCTATTGATTTTGAGAGAATTGTACTGAAAGTTGTTTAGGCTACAATTGGGAGTAGTATCTAGCCCTTTGACCATCTCCCAAGGACGGCTGGGTCTGAAAACAGCTTAATGGAAATTTACTTTGATAAGCGATTATGCACGATTGGCACTGGGCCAATCAGAAGAGAAGGCGATATGTCGTAACAACCCCCGATTGGCTAGTTTAGACTTGGGGCTTCCGTTCCCCCACCCATCATCTCATTATATAGGCTTATGCACGAGCGATTGTATTCAGTTGTTGAGAGGAGTCAGTTGAGAAGACATCTAAGTTGAACAGAAGCCCCTGACCACTGGAAAATATGCTAACATTGAAATACTGCCGTCAACCCTTCTTTCTTGCAAGCTGAAATAACACTGGTTGAATACTTTTATTATATATCGTGTTTGCACAAACAAAATAGATTTGTGGCTGGCTGTTAATTCATCGTTTTACACTATCACTGACAAAGGTCACTCTGTATCTGCAGACTGTTGATGACAACATAAAAAGAAAAGAAAGAAAAGACGAATTCACTTGATTGTGCCTGTCATTATTCCACCACTATCGAGATTTACAATATATGAAAACTGAATTTGGAATTATGAGTGATTGTTTCTCCAGGTGAAAGTGCTGTCGGTCGCAGATGATGCAACACATTGAACTGTGGACTTTGAAGTCATTTAATTTCAATTGCCTATACAATTATCTTTTTTTTACAGTGGTATTATATTAGAACTCTGTAGTTATACAGTTTCAGTTAAGATAATTTTTATAAAAAAGAAAACCAAGGACTGGAGTTTTTTTACTTATTGCTTCTGCAAGTTTGTTAACATTGTTACTGGACTGAACCAGATAGTCAATTTGAGCTGTTTTTTAGGAGACATCTGTCGGAAGAGGAGAGGGCTGTAGCCTGTGGATCAACAAAAACAATCACAACGTAGTATATGGTCACACCTATCTCCCTGCATTGATGGATTTTTTTTGTTGAAACAGAATAATCAGAATCCGTCATCAAACCCTGTCCCTGTGTAGACGGTCAAGGCAAAACTGTCATGTTGTGAGAGATGTTCTAGGTGACCAGAATAACTCTTGAACTTTTTTGGGCGTTTCATGATCGGAAAAGCATAAAACAAACTCATGTACCGGATTATCTCCAGTTAGTCATAAAACGTTTGGTTATATTTGGTGTTGTTTGACCAGGAGGTGACCCTTGAGAACTCCATAACTGTGTTGGCTCCTGATTAAACCATAATTTGAGCCCAGCAACTCTTCATTTGAGATTCGACCTTTGAAGATTGTGCCGACTCAGGCAGACGGGTAAGTTAATTTTTCTTTTAACTTTGGGTTTTACTTTTGTCGATTGGTATAGGGTGATGAGGCAATTGAAAGTTGACAAGAAAAGAGAGACAGAGTGGAGTGATAGTTATAAAGGAGTGAGAATGAAAAATAATTGATGCCTTTAAACTGCCAAATGGCATGAGTCATATTTTAAAGAAATTTTTTTTTTGTAATTACCACTTGTATGGTCGGGTCACATTTTATAGTGGAAAATAATTGATGCCTTTAATGGCATGAGTCATATTTTAAGAAAAAAAACCCTTTTTTTTTTTTTGCAATTACAACTTTTTAACCATGAGCCATATTTTGGAAAATTGAAGAGGTTGAATTTGACGTGTAATTTCTGTTGCTAATTAGTGATTGAATAATTTTTACAATGAGTGCTCCAGAGAGAACTAAAACAGAGGTTGTCAACAGTAAATCAGAGAATGGAAAAAGTGAGAAAGCAACAAGCCCCACACATTATACACAGCTTCTGAAATCGAGCACTGTCTCCTGGCTGCGTTTTTTTTTATGGTGCGGTGACACTGCTCCACTATACCGTTACCTTCAAGAAAAGATACATATCGGTAACATGTTCTAATCTCCCATTCGTGTGTAAATTTCTGAAATTCTTGACATTGAAATCTAGTGGCATTATCAATCAGGATTTCAAGCTGGGCATCACATTCATATAATACTAGATGCATTCTATCATATCAACAGGCGCCATATCGTGAAACATGTCGGGCCACAATCTGTTAAGATCAAAAAATGCTTGTCAATTCACTGACACTCTTCGCATGAGGGTATGATTGCCTTGATTGATGTCCTTGTAGTTACAGGACACATTCTTCGGACAAAATACGTGGTCCTCCAAATTCCGGGATGTCCAGTCTGCTGATGTATTATACAGATCTGATCAGGTGTTAATCGATCTTTTATGGTTCCACCTCTTTGGTACTTGAGTCAAGCTGTCAGCCAAATTCTGCACCGACAAAACTAAAGTAATATCCACCTGCACCGACAAAACTAAAGTAATATCCACCTGCACCGACAAAACTAAAGTAATATCCACCTGCACCAACAAAACTAAAGTAATATCCACCTGCACCGACAAAACTAAAGTAATATCCACCTGCACCGACAAAACTAAAGTAATATCCACCTGCAAGCTGCATTCGTCGACGCTTTATTATCACCAGTCTCCTTTGTACTAACATCTCACTCGTGACTTTAGTCTTAACTCGAGCCTTTCCAGTCAAGGTGTCGGTCAACCAGTGGTAAATCCACAATGAGTCAGCTTGGAGATGCACAACCTTGGCCTGCCATTGCAATGCAAGATTAAAGCGTTTTAGTGTGGTATCAAGTTCTGCCAAATTTATATGCTGAGCATCATTTTTCGGATGAAGCCAGCACGCATCTTCCACAACAGCACCCAATTTTCCAACATGACACCTATAGCCAGTGAACTTGCATCAACCCATGTATTCAGTTTGTTTCCAGATACATGCAACTCATCCTGGGTAGGATCTGGTCAACGTTTCGGCCATCATTTGCTGGAGAGAATCATCATCCACCATGTCTTCCCATCCTTTGGTTACTGCAGTTATTTGTCTTTTTAATACTCCTGTTGTTGATCAGAGCCATCCACAGACAGGTAGATGTCCTACTAATTTAGCACAAATAGAAAACACAATGCACCTTGTCAATACACTGGGTAACTCTGGAATCGGGCTCCCTTGTTTCCATCACAAAGTATTGCCTTTCTCTTAGACCTCAAGACCTAACATGGGCACCCTATCCTTTAGACACTTAGGGTCTTTGCTTATTAAATGAAAAGATTCCAGTTTCATTCAAACCGCATCTGCAGACATTATTATTCATTAACATAGATGTTGTCAATGTAAGCTGAAGCAGCTTTTGCTGTGGTCTCATCCTGCATCAAAACAGTTTTAATAATAGCTGCCATTATTAAGGGTGATACGTATAGAGCAAAATCTAAACATGTCAAACAATATCGTTTTCCCTTGATTATCACTGCTGCTAAGATTCCTAACAACTTGCAAATGAAAACTTGTTCAAAAAAAATATCCAGTTATCGAGTCCATTTGGAGAAATCACCAAAGAAGCAAGTCACAAAACTTCAACTATATCGATGGTTACAAATTTAGCTTTGAGGTAATTTCTTTCAAAAGCTGTCTAATCTAATTCTGATATTTCTGATTTTAGTGGAATCAATAAAAATCTAAATAATAAAAAATTGTGTCTACTTTCCTAGATTCAAGATTCAAATTTAAATTTAAAAAGAATGACATGGACAGAATTTGATTCTACATCTACTTTCTACTGATAAAGCAGAATCAGCAGGATATACTTCTTCAAGTTCTGCATCTCTTTCAAACCTATTTGATGAATTAGCTTCTGTGGTGTTTTATCATAAAACTAATTTCACAGCCAATAGTAAACGTAAGAGCAAATAGCAAATAGCAGATAGCAGCAGAAAATGCAAGAACTGTTAGTAACGAAATGTTGAAGAAGAAAACAACTCAGCCCTTTTAAAAAGGAAAAGGAACGTGTGCAAAATCACGTGCCATACAAACTTTTACTTTAACGGAAATATAACAATTTCGCCCCCACCCCACTAGTAAGAAATATTGCAAGGTGTAGATTTTTTTTTTTCAAAGTACAGAATTATCTTTGAAAGTGGCGATGTGTTTTATTTATAAGTCCAGTCGCTGTACTGGTTTACGGATTCGGCTAGACCGGTGTAGAAGCAGTTCAATATTCGAATGACTGGCGAATTCTCTATATTTTCTGCATTAGGTGTATTGTCAACTGGACTTGTTTCAATCGAATGGGCGGGGTCTGCATTTGCAAGGTCGAGTCGAGTATTCTCAACAGGACCCTGAGGTCCATCAGAGCGCGGAAAACAAGACAAATGTCTTAGCGCCACTGAATCCTCCCGGCCATCATTATGCCATATTCTCGCATGCGTAGGGTTGGCGTTCAGGTTCCACTACCTCAACGATTGGGTCATACTTGCTCCTGTTGCCAAACCATTTCAATAGTACCTCCCTAGGTTCGCAGAGCCAAACAGGTAAGGCAGTACTGGTAGAAGAATGCCTTTCAAGTTTGAACAATTGTTCGTGGGGAGTTGCATTCATACTAGCACATAGTAAGGAGTGAATAGAATTTAAAACATCAGGCAAAACGTCCTGCCAAGCACTAAGGGGTAACTGTTTAGATTCCAGGGCCAATAATATTGAGTGCCAAATAACGCCGTTATAGCATTCGCACTGGCTGTTTCCTCTTGGGTTGTATGCAGTAGTGTTACTACACCCAACCCCAAGTCGCGTCAGGAAATTTCTGAACTCCTCTGACATGAACGATGTTCCTCTATCAGAATGGATGAAAGCGAGGAGTCCAAAAATAGAAAAAATATTCGTCAGGCACTTGATTGCGGTCTGCGAAGAATAATCACAGCAAGGGAATGCAAAGGTAAATCGACTGTACTCAACCACGATACCAAATAGGTAACGACATCCTTTCAAAGCTGCCAGGACAGCCCTCTTGAAGTCTACGGAGAGGCGCTGAAAGGGAGCAGTAGTGCGGATCAGTGTATTGTTAGTACGGCTGAAGAATTGAGGCTTTATTTTTGCGCACGTTGCACACTTGGATGTCACGCGCTGAACTTCATCAATTGAGTATGGCATATTTTGTGATCGTATAAAGTACCAAAAATGCTGTACATCAGGGTGTATTAATGAACTCTGTATGGCCCTTAGCTCCTCCAAGGAGGAAGCAGCAGCACCGCACACTCTCAATAAACCATCGCCAAGAATGTTTTCACTTCTGGGATGGTGTTTTATATCGTACGAGAACGGGAGAAGCTCCATTTTCCACCGAATGATTTTCTCGTTTTTAATTTTTCCTTGGTTAGCTGGCTTATACATAAAAGATACTACTTGCTGGTCTTTTACGATAGTGAAGTGCTTCTCAGCAAGGAGGTCCCTCCATTTTCGGACACATTCAACTATCGTGTAAGCCTCTTTTTCAACTATGTGCAGTCATATTTCCGATGGGTGTAGTGAGCGGGAAAAGAACGCTACAGGCCTATCAGCCTGTAAGAGGGTGCCTCCAATAGCCTTTTCTGAGGCATTAGTTTAAATATTAATTGGTAGTTCGTTGTCGATAACCTTTACAGATGATTCGGCGACATCTTTTTTAAGTTTCTTGAAAGAATTCACAACTATAGGCGCCATGGTAAATTGTTTATTTTCAACCAGGGGACGAATTTTGTGTGAATACTTAGGTATCCATTTCGCGTAGTAAGAAAACATACCAAGGCACCTTTTTAACAGATTTGAATCCGAAGGAGGAGGCATTTGCGAAAGGGGTTTCAAACGCTCAGAATCAGGTTGGATAGTTCCGTCACAGATTTGGTATCCAAACAAATTGATAGAGCGAAGGGAAAACTTTGATTTTACTCAGTTTATTTCGAGGTTGTATGTTGAGGCAGCCTTTAAGAAACGTTCCAAGTTAGCGTCATGCTCCTCTTGAGTTTTACCGCAAATGGTAATATCATCAATGTAAGAAAAAGTTCTGAATGACTTATTTTCAGAAATAAAGGAATTCATAAATCGGTGAAAGGCAGAATCCCCATTAGTGACACCCATGGGTATTCGTTTGAATTGATACAAACAATTTCCAGCTTGAAAAGCTGTGTAGGGCCGATCTTTGGGACAAATTTCAATTTGGTAGTAAGCCTTAGACAAATCAATCGTGCTAAAAATATGATACTGGGCAATTTGGTTTACGAGATCCTCAATCCGAGGCAAAGGGTACGCATCAAGTAGGGTGAAATGGTTAATAGTTTGGGAAAAATCAACCACCAGTCGTTTCTTTTTATTAGGCGACGAAGTTACGACAATTTGAGCATGCCACGGTGAATAGCTGGTTTCAATGATGCCGTTCTTAAGCAGTTGAAGAATTTCCTTTTCAATAAACCGAGCATCTTCCGCACGGTAGTTTCGGAATTTTGTAGCAATGGGTCTGCAATCAGGAGTCAGGTTTCGGAACAATTTTACAGGGGCACAACTGATCTTGGTTAGCACGCAGATTTTTATGGCATCCTGAGATCCATCAAAAGAAATAGTGTAGTTTCAAAAACGGCACCCTGAGTATAATGTCCATACAGGAGTCAGGAAGCACAGTAAGGTCAATCCCTTCGCAACCATTTAGGAAAATGTTCTTGGTGCAATATTCAGACAGTTTAAGGGAAACGGCAGATGATGCCATAGAAATTACGGAGTTCCATTTTAAAGTGGGCAGTCTCATTGTTTTGACAATGCGGGCACTGATAAAATTATCAGAACTGCCGGTGTCTATAAGGGCAGTTAACCTTTTTCCTTTTAACTCCACAGTTTCGGTGATAGGAGGGCAACTATCACCACCTTTAGCGCGGGCCCCTATCACAGCAGAAGAAGAACGTGAATGTGTCATTAGAGTAGAACAGCAAACTTTAGAAAAATACCCGAGTTTACCACAGCTTCCACATACGTTATCGCGGGCAGGGCAAAAGCGGCGGTCATCCTTAAGGTGACGTCACCCTCCACAGTTGTAGCACTTGCCACGAACAGGAAGGGCAGCAGAGAACTGTACAGAGTCAAACTCCATTCGAGAATCAGTTGGAACAGAATTTTTAGAAATAAAAGTCGCCTTCTCGGCAGAATCGGTCAACACATTTTTAGTTCCCATAGTAGAAGTAACAGTGACTGCTCCAATCTGGGAGGCATATGATTCCGTGCGAAAGTAAGCTTGTTCTAAAGCTCTAGCACACTGAGTAGCTTCTGTGAGAGTTAGAGTGTCTGTTTCAAGAAGCCTAGCACGTATCAATGAGGACCGGAGACTATGAATGAATGCATCACAGACAGATCCATCCCTGTAAATGGTGGCCGTTATGTCTTTAAAACAACAGTCAGCGGCAAGTCGATTCAAGGCCTGAAGGTATTGGTCGACAGACTCGCTTTCTTGTTGCAAACACATGGAAAGCAGATGTCTAGCGTGAATAACGCTTGGAGACTTGTCGTAAACGCCTTTCAATAATTCCATAGCAAGTTCAAAACCAGAGCAACCTTCGATAACATCAGCAACAGAGGAACCGATGTTTAAATAGAGAACTTCTAGCTTATCAGGGTTTGACGACGCAATAGTTGATAAGTAGTAATTAAAGTTGCGGAACCATAATTTCCAAAGCTTGTTGGCCTGGGGGTCTGCCGAAGAAACATCAAATTTATCCAGGCGAATTATCTTTGCCATGAGGAAAATAAAAAATTAGTTCCGTAAATTGTGGTGTTTTATCATAGAATGGAAGACAGAGCAAAACCTCTTTACTAGGCTTTACCGAACTAATTTCACAGCCAATAATAAACGTAAGAGCAAATAGTAAACGTAAGAGCAAATAGCAGGTAGCAGCAATAAATGCAAGAACTGTTAGTAACGAAATGTTGAAGAAAAAAAAACTCAGCCCTTTTAAAAAGGAACGTGCACAAAATCACATGCCATAGAAACGTTTACTTTATCGGAAATATAACAGCTTCAAATAAGCCTACAGTAATAAATCAAAACTTAGAGCAGATAGAAGCTGAGTTGAACCTGGAGACTGCAACTACAACAGAAATACAAGGATCACAATCTAAAGTCAAAAGTGCGCAAAAAAAACTTGATCATTATGTAGCTTTAACCTGACTCGCAAGAAGTGATGATCCATTTCAGTGGTGGAAGAAGACACAGGAAACCTTACCACTGCTGAGTAAACTGACTTCAAAATATTTAAGTGCACCACCTTCATCTATAGAGTGTGCAAGAGGCTCTTTAGTACAGGTGGTAATGTGTGTGAACCTATGAGGAACAGGCTGTGTCCTGAGAATGGAGAAACTCTATTATTTTTACACTACTTCAAGTTTAATTCAAATTTAAATACTGCGGAAACTATGAAAGCAGAGAAGGCAGGCAGCAAGAATCAAAAGAGGAAGTAAACCAAAAGAACTTTATAGTTATTCATTTAAAGAATTGCAATTTGTACTTTCTACTTTGTAATTTTTCTTTCTTATTGTAAGAAAAAAAATGTAAGGAAAAATTAAAGATGGCGCCCGACTCTCTCTTTAACACGGTAAGATATCCTCAACACGGCACAAGAAGCAACAGCCACACAATTCCCCAGCCAACTCAATCGTCACTCTGCCACGTCTTTCCCCTCACCCGCTTTTATCGTCGTTCTAGGTCGGCTAAATTTGCATATTCCGAGAATTCGTGTGACTTTGCGAGACATCATACTTTACAAAAGACGGCGGTCGCCATCTTGGTCCCTCTTTTCTATTTTTGGTCGGTAACGCTGAGCTGGTCTCGAGGTAAGTCTTTTTCCCCTCATCCGTCTCTCCCACGTGCCCACACAACACGCAAACACGCGGGCGCTTATCTCCTGGATGCACGTTACACTCCCCCCTGATCTGATGATCACATAGAGAGCACTGGGGGGGGGGGGCCTTTTAGTGCGTGTGCTTCTGCGAAGAGGTACATTCACTGTTTCAGATTCGGGCTCTGGATCTGGTTCCGCCTCATCAGATGAAGTATCGCTATCAGTCTCTGGAAGGGGCTCACTGAATCCGTGCATCGGCAGCTCATCGCTAGACGCTTCACTGCTTTCTTCTGTAGTTGTATGACGCACCTCGGTAGCTGGGCGAAGATCTCGCACATGTCGTGGGGTTCCATCGACCAAAACAGACTGCTGGCTAATCACTCCAGATATGTGTCCTCGCTTAAACTTGTCGGTGCACCGATTTCCTGGAGGCCGCACCCACACTGGATCTCCCACTTCATATCTGTTATATGTTCCCTTGTCGGTTGGCTGCGTAGTGTTGATTCCCTTCACTCCGACTCGGTACGTGTAAATAGCATTCGCAGGTGCGGTTGAAGGGGACGTCCCGTCCTTTGGCGTAATGTTGTACCAATATGTTGCTTCCGCAATAGTACATCGCTTCCTGGCAGCAATTCTCTTGATGCTGCGATGGCTTCTTTCAGCAATGCCATTTCCTGATGGCACATGCGCACATCGCAACCGTAGACGGACGCCCCACTCATCTAACAACTGCCGGACTTGCTGGCTACAAAACGCTGCATCATTGTCAGTCAGGAGCTCTTCCGGCGCACCTCGCTCAAAAAAAATGGATGATAGGTGGCGAACAACATTTGCTGAATCCTGTCTGGTCATCTGCCGCCACACCGCAAATCTCGTAGGCCCGCAATCAATGAGAGTTAGAAAGGGCTTGCCACTGTAATGGGTAATATCCATGGCCAGCCGCTGCCACACACTCTCAACTTCCAAGCGACCCTTCTGCCATCGCTCTGGTGCAGGATCAATAGACTGGCAAGCCTCACAATTTCTGACGATCTGTCTGACATCCATCTTGGTCACTGCTGGGTATGCACGCCTCACAAAATAAAGGGTCCTCTTGATACCCGGATGTCCGCTCTGTGCATGAATTTTTTGTATTTGACATGGGTCGATTGCAACTGCACAAGATCGAGCAGTAATCTCCATTCCCATCTTCGCGGCTTCATACCATTTGTGAGGTACACGGGTCAGTTGGTCAGCACGATTACAATGTGATGGCACCAGAGTGACGCTCAGTGATAGCCCATACTCAGATACCAGGTTTTTTAGCGTGTCTAGCCTTCTCCGTATTAACATTTCGCTTGCTGCCTTGGTACGGATTCGTGTCCGTCCTGAAAGTGTGTCAGACACCCAGTGGTAGACACAGAGAGAATCTGTGTACAAGGTCAACTTCTTAGACTGCCACTGCAGGGCCAGATTTACCCCCTTTACAACAGCGTCCAGCTCTGCCAGGTTGATATGCTGAGAATCTGTTACGGGCCGCAGCCAACACGCATCCTCGAACACGTTTCCTCCTTGCTCCAACGATACTCCCAACGCCAAAGAACTGGCATCAACCCACACACCTACGTTGTCTCCGTTAACACACCACCGCCCACAGGCAGGGTCCTTCTTGTTCACTCTCTCCAGTGTCTCTTTAATCATCAGAGTTAGTAGGACATCATCGGATATGTCATCCCAACCCGTGGTTGTTAAATTTGCTCTGCGTTTAATCACACCAACAGCTGCGCGGAGCCAGCCACAGACCGGTAAGTGACCAACAAGTTTTCCACACCAAGAAAAAACGGTCCGCCTTGTAACGAGGTTGGGGATGCTTGGAATTTCACTGCCACGCCTCCATTGTAGGGTGCCATCCTCTTCATAAACATCCAATCCCAATACACGTGCTCCTTCCCTTAAACGTTCGGGATTCTTGCATTCCAGACCAAACTGAGCCAACTTTTCTTTGACACACGACGCAGACTGTACATCTTCATTGACGTATACGTCATCAATGTAAGCTGACGTTGAGTCCCTCATGGGCTTTTCTTGGGACAATACTGTGTTGACAATAGTCTTCATGATCTGTGGTGCCACATTTAGGCCGAAGCCAAGGCGTGTAAGGCAGTACCTCTGCCCCTGGAACCAAACTGTCTGGAACGGCCACAACGTCTCATCAACTCGCACCTGTAAATAGGCTTTTCGTAAATCCAATATTGAGACATTAGTGCCTTTCTGACGCCATTCCCTCAACTTACTGGCGCATACGTCAGCATCGGCAGTGTAGGCTTCAATATGCTTGTTAAGCTCCCTATAGTCCAGCACGGGCCGTACTTTCGACTTGTTATGCTGGACTACTGCCATCAAGGGTATTAGACCCTTCGGAGGCCCAAGCTTATCCTCAGGGTAGGGGATTAACCAGCCATCTTGGATCCACGCCTTTAGTTCCCTTTCGTATTCTGCTCGGGCCTCACTGGGTATAGGGTACTCTGCAACCCCATTCTTGAGTTTAGTCGGTGCCATTCCCTCGGTCCACTTCCAAGATGCAATCCAGGCCCTCTTGCGCGAGTCGTAGTCCACTGTAAAATCCGGCCGATCGATATGGAGCGCTGCACACACTGGGGCCTCTAAGAATCGCACCTTTCCATCCCGATGAATTGCGACTCCCCCCAGCGCCTTGATGGCATCGTATCCGAGCAACAGGTCAAACCCCAGGAGATTTCCTTGGGTCACGAGCACATTGATCTTAGTGGCTGCACCGGTGTCCGTGTAGATCTTGACAGTTCCAGCTCCACAGCATGTCTGGGTCTCGCCTCCTATCGTGGTGACTTTGATCTTCCTCTTAGTCCAACTTGGACACAGCCTGGTGCTCACTATAGTATGCGAACAGCCTGAGTCGAGAAGTGCTGAGCAGGGTATCCTGTTTACGTAGACGGTTATTACTGGTTGCGCCTTGTTCAAATTTTGCTCGGGGAGCAGGGCGGCGCTGACGTCCTCTCCCCTGATACGTTTCCCGCACAGTTTTGGGCTAGATGCCCCAAACCGCCACACTTAAAACAGTGCACACGCCCCCTGTTGGTGCAATTCCTTGCAAGATGTCCGCGTCGGCCGCAGCGAAAACATTCCCATTGCTTGCAGGGTTCTGATTCGGAATCTCCCGAGCGCCAATCTGGCCTGTCTGTGTCGCCATCACAACTGGTTCCCCCAGGTCCTCCTCATCTTTGATGATGGCTCGAGCACGTTCCATCAAGTGTTCCATGGTCGTTGTTGAAACGCTGGTTGAGGCTCTCAGTAGCTGCTTCGCCCGAGTGGGAAGGCCCGCCACAAACGCGTACGCGAGCGTCCGCTCCGACACCCCTCCACCGAACAGAACTGCGAGTTTCTTTAACTCAGCGAAGAAAACGTCCACGCTTTCCTCCGGTAGAAGTTTTCGGGAAGCAAATTTTTCATAGGCCGTACAAGGATCCATGGCAAATGCCTTGTACAGCGCAGCTTTAATTGCGGTGACATCTCCCTTTTCGGCAGCACTGAGTTGCTGATATACACTCAAGGCACCCCCAGCCAATCTCAGGGGAATTACAGTGTGTACCCTTTTCACCTCACAAAGGTCGCACGTCAGCTCGACCCTTTCAACCCAGTCGACGATGGACGTGGACCCGTCAAACTCGGGTATGAGCTTTAAGTCAAATTTCGACTCGGTCATAGTCCTAGAGGCCAAATGGCCGAGATAGCTTGTAAGAAAAAAAATGTAAGGAAAAATTAAAGATGGCGCCCGACTCTCTCTTTAACACGGTAAGATATCCTCAACACGGCACAAGAAGCAACAGCCACACAATTCCCCAGCCAACTCAATCGTCACTCTGCCACGTCTTTCCCCTCACCCGCTTTTATCGTCGTTCTAGGCCGGCTAAATTTGCATATTCCGAGAATTCGTGTGACTTTGCGAGACATCATACTTTACAAAAGACGGCGGTCGCCATCTTGGTCCCTCTTTTCTATTTTTGGTCGGTAACGCTGAGCTGGTCTCGAGGTAAGTCTTTTTCCCCTCATCCGTCTCTCCCACGTACCCACACAACACGCAAACACGCGGGCGCTTATCTCCTGGATGCACGTTACACTTATATAATTGTTTAATTATTTTCATTTTAGAATTGGAAATTGTACTTTGTATTTTGTCATTTCATTTAATAAAATCAAAAAGCCATAATAGTGGCCAGACACTTAACAAATGTTAAGATAAATTAGCAGTTACTACGTTTATGTGTTGAAGTTGTCTGATGAGTCACTTGGCACTGATAAAATAATTTGAATTTAATACGAAACTAAAAAGTAATTGATCTGCCGATTACCAATTAATCGGCAAAGTGGTAAACTAGGTTGATAACCGATGACCTGCCAGTTAGTCGGTACACCCCTAGGTTTTAGAAGTGCTTATTACCTATGGAAAAATCCATGTGTTAATCTGCACTGCAGGGCAGGTCACAATGACGTACTACAGAATTGAATTCAGTGCAAGCTATGCAGATGACCTGCACAAAAGCCAAGCAGTAAAAAGGGGATGAGAGCAGTGATTTTGTACTAAAAAAAAACTAAAACAAGCATAAGCTATAACTTATAAACTATAACTAGTCAGTAGCAGTATTTCACCATTTTTTTTTTTCATTTACTATAAATTAGTTATTTTGAAACTAACTTAATATCATATCATTCAATGCTCATAAAATCCATATGTTTATTCTCAAGCTTTTCCGATACTAACTTACTGAAACCATATGAATTCTACCTGTGTAATTGCAATGAACAACCATAAATACACTTGTCATCCACATTCTGATTACATTTTATATTTTAATGTTTGGTGGTTGTAGTTTTATATTGTCCACAGACAGATCGCTATGATCACTTGATTACACGTTTCTGTAAGAGTAATATGTTTTTGAAGTTAAGTCTTAATTCTATATAGTTTGCATTGAAGTTTATACTTAGGTTTGATTGCCATACATTTAACCCACATTTCATCTGTTGCCTGAAAAATAGGAGGATATTAGATTTGATGGGCTAAGAAACATAAAACAGATTTAAAGTAAGATATCAGTGGCAGTTTAAATGTTAGTGCTGAAGCATATAATAAGGTTGGATAGAGGCATTAGAGCCCTTTCGCCCTTTTTCCTGAAGATAGCCAGGAGCAACTGTTAACAATATCCATCCATAGTGAATATAAATAAAATATATATTATTATATTGTTTCCGTCTTTATGTATGAACATATTTCAGGTGTGAGAAACAACAATGGCATCCTAACAAACAGACATCATGGAGCATGGAAAGCAATGGAAAGTAGGCGCATCCACCATCGATTTAAGAGAAAATGTATGCAGCTCAGAACATATTTATGGATTAGAATACTATCATCATGCTTTGTGATACATAAAAAACAAACTTATTGGAAGTCAAGCAGAACTATGTTTGGCAGTGAAAAAATGTCATTAGTGAAAAAATGTCATTAGTGAAAAAAGTGTAAGAAGAGATAAGCTGTTCTTTTATATCCTATTTCTTATTAATGTGAAAGCAGTTTAGTATAATTGAATCTTTAAAGATTTGTCACGGTTTCAAAATCACTCCATTTTTCTTTGTTCATTACTCCTACTGTTCCTCTTCACTTTCCCTTCTCTTAAACAAAGGACGTGATAGGCTAACGTCAGCTACATGTAGGAACATATCCGAGTTCAGTGAATTCATTCACCTACCCTTTCTCTTTTCATCATCGATTTCGCTATGCATGTCAGAATTTAAATATATCAACAAAACACCAATAAAACAGGCAATTTACATTTTTGTTTTTAGACGAAATTAATTTAAATGGAATCAACAAACTCACAATTTACTTTTAATTGCATAAATTTCGTTTGTCGTTTGTTTGTTTCATTGGGAGTGACATCACTAACATCACGCTGGCCAAATGAATACAGCTCGTTTTGGCCAAAACAAACTTGGCCGGTGAGTAAGAGGAGTCTCCCGAAGTGATGACTGATGTTACCAGTCACGTCGACCGAATCCACCAGCGCCGAAGGATTCCAGCAGCAGTGACAGCAGCCGACTCAGCATCAGTTCAAACAGTTTGCTTCCTGAGACTCACCAGCAGCGAACTTCACACCCAGTCTCCAGCGCTTCCAGCTCACTCCAGTGGCTCCCTGCTCATTCCTGCAGTTTCAGCCCTTGGTGCCTCCAGCTCGCTCCAGCGCCTCCAGCTTCCTCCTGTAGTCTTCCTGCTACCTCGCTTGCACTTTGCCCCTCTGGCCTGCAACCTCTCTTGCACCTCGCACCTCTGGTCTGCTACCTCGCTCACACCTTGTTCCTCCGGTCTGCAACCTCGCTCGTACCTGGCTCCCTACTGACCACCTGTTCCTTAACACTGATCCTGCATTCTCAGTGTCGTCCATTCCTTAACACTGACCCCTATGTTTGCAGTGTCGTCCGTTCCTTAACACTAACCCCCGAGTTCTCAGCGTCCACTGTCCATTCCGGATCACCTTGACGTCCAGACGATTGTTCCAGACCCAGCGAGAAACCCTGAACCACGCTACATCTAGAGTACCTGTTTCAGACCTCCAGACCTTAGCCTCGAGTGATGTGCGACCTTCGAGGCGACCAGCATCCAGATCATACGAATTTTCACTTCCTTTGCAAATAAAAGTCGAACCCTCGTCTTTAACCAAACAACCTGTGTCTGTCATTCTACTTTGCCTTTTTGCCTGTGTCTACCTTGTCAGTTGTTGGGTCGATTGTCCCCGGCCGACCGGCCCCGCAACAAGTGGTGACTCCAACATGATGCTTGACAGTGAAGATAGCTGAAAATACAGACGAACCCGAGATCAACTCATCAACTCCTTTCATACAGCTTCCACCGTACAATGCGGTCAACACAAGGAGTTGGTTCATCCAACTTGAGGTGATATTTGCAGGCAGGAAAGTCACACGCCAAGACAACAAATTCGCCTCAGTGTTTCAAACCCTTCCTGCGACAGTAGTTGAAGAAGTGGAAGACATCCTCCTCAACACACCAGACCAGCTCCCATACACCCACCTTAAAGAAGCCATTCTCAAGCATACGGGACGTTTGGATGAGGACATTATAAAAGATCTATGCTTGAATGTGCCTCTGAACACCATCCCAGCTCCTGCGTCTCATGAAAAGTCACTCAGAAACCACACCATGGCTGAACCCATCCTCCTAGGCCTATGGATTGATCGGTTACCATCAAACATTACTCAAGTTCTGGCTCTAGTGCCAGTAGACACACACCTGGATATTGTAGGCGATTCTGCTGACAAAATTTACTCCCAGGGCATCAAAGGTTCACCAAATCGAAACTCTTACTCAAACCTCCACTCAACACTTTGACGAGGTGATAGCTCAGTTAAGAGCCGAGTTCCAAGACCTGAAATTCTCCCTACTCCAGAGGCAATGAAGCCCAGCACCAAATACCCAGAATCGAAGCCCAGCATCACATACCCGGAATCGCAGGGATAAAGTAACAACTCAGACAAATGGTGGTACCATCAAAACTTCGGTGACCAAGCCCACAAGTGCCGATCCCCCTGCAGACACCAGAAGACCAAGCAAAACGAATGAACCAGCAGGCAGTGGCGACAACCCCTGTTGGTACACAATCGCATAGTCACCTTTTTTATATGTGGGACCGAAACAATGGCCTAAAATTCCTAGTTGATACCGGTGCAGCCATCAGCGTAATACCTCCCACCAACAAATCCACTTTGAAACTCACCCCATTTCAGTTTCGGGCAGCAAATGGTTCTGTCATAGAAACCTACGGGAACAAGGAATTACGCTCAATATCAACCTCAGGCATGACCTCAAGTGGTCGTTCACCGTAGCAAATATCAGAACACCCGTGCTTGGCGCTGATTTCTTGGCTTATTACAATTTGGCTGTTCACATGAAGACGAGGACCCTGTCCAACAACACAATATCTCTCAAGATTACAGGGACTCCATCACATTTGAACTCAACTAGGATTAGCGTGGCAACACAGCATGCCCCACACTATGCAGGAATTCTGAGTCGGTACAAGGACATTACCCAGCCTATTAAGCCTACCGACGCTGGCAAACATCAGACACAGCATCATGTCAAGACTGTTGGACAACCTGCATACTCATGGCCGCGACGACTCCCTCCACACAAGTTGACATATGCTAAGAAGGCATTCGAGGAGACAACATCATCGGTTCCTCAGACAGCCCATATGCCTCACCACACCACCTGGTACCAAAATCTGATGGGGAATTCAGAGTCTGCGTGAACTACTGGAAACTCAATTCTTCCACTGTTCCTGACCGGTATCCCTTCCCACATATTCACGATTTTGCCTCTGGCTTACAGAGGGCCCATATCTTCTCAAAAATAGACCTGATGAAGGCATACTGCCAAGTTCCAGTCGCTCTGGAGGACATTCCAAAGACAGCAGTCACAACCCCTTTTAGACTGTTTGAATTTTAAAAAATGTCCTTCAGACTGCGTAATGCAGCCCAGACATTCCAGAGATTGATGGATAAAGTCCTGCATGGTTTGCCATATGTCTTTGCATACATAGACGACATTCTAGTGGCCAGCAAAGACACAGATGCCCACGAGCAACACCTAAAGGAAGTGTTTCGCTGCCTGAAACATTATGGTCTTCAAATCAACCCTGACAAATGTGAATTTGGGGCCCAACACATAGATTTTCTCGAATACCATATAGATGCCCCCCACTTGCCGCTAAGATAGAAGCCATCCAGGATTTTCCAATGCCTACATCTGTAAAGCAGCTGTGCCGTTTCTTGGGGATAGTAAATTTTTACCCAGATGCTCGGACATCCTCACCTTCCTGACGAATCTTCTCCAGAAAAAAAACAAAGCCATTACCCTGGAGGGCGACCAGGAAAATGCATTTCAAGTCACAAAAGCTGCCCTAGCTAACTTTACCAAGTTAGCATTTCTAAACAAGGACACATAGACGCAGATATACCTTACAACAGATGCTTCAGATACTGGAGTGGGAGCGGTGGTAGAAGAAAAGTGTGGCAGCCAATGCAAACCCATCGTATTCTTCTCCGCAAAGCTATCACCAGCTGAGTCAAGATACAGTACGTTCTCAAAAGAGCTTCTGGCAATATATCTCATTATCAGGTACTTTCAACACCTACTGGGCAGAACTTCACTGTCTTGACTGACCACAACCCACTGACAACCTCTCTGTCAAACAACTCTAACAGGTATTTGACCCATGAAATCAGACATCTGGACTACAACTCACAATTCACCTCTGATATCCAATATGTCAAAGGAAATAACAATCCTGTTGCAGATGCCTTATCCAGATCCAACATCAACACCTTAGAAGACAGCCCACTCAGCCAAGATCTAATAGCAGAGGCCCAGGGATCTGATTCAATCCTCCCGGGAGTGTTGGCTGACACATCCCTGCAACTGAAAGAATTTCCAGACCCTTTCAGCAACAGAACTATATACTGAGATACCACACTGGACCATCCCAGAACATACATACCTCCATCACTCAGAAGGCAAATCTTCGACCATCTGCACAGATTGTGCTACGGTCAAACTAATTGCTGATCATTTTGTGTGGCCCAGCATGAATACCAACATCCGTGATTGGGTATCAACGTGCCTTGAATGCCAGAAATGCAAGGTACACAGACACACGAAACCCCCACCAGGCACATTCAGCAACCCAGACGCATGCTTCAGCCACATCCATATTGATATAATTGGACCTCTCCCTATGTGCCAGGATTACCAATACCGGTACTCCTGCAGTATTTTACCCACCGATTTCACGATCTTAACCGAGCGTTGATCGACATCCGTCGGAAAACGCCGGAACATGGTGAGCGGTACGATACTCTATCAGCCAATCAGGGCGTTTCAAACGAACGCGCAGCAGATGAATAATTTTCATTGAAATTACACACATAGCGTTTCATTTCAGTTATTTTATTGTTCAAAGTAAAAATACACAGCCTTTCATTTCAGCTATTTAATTTAGCGATAAAAAAAACAAAAAACCAGGAGCTGTTGGAAACATATTTATGCGAATTTATGTGGAGACAAAAATTTGGACACAACCCTTTTGTCTCCATAATAAATCAAATCGCGGAAGGCTACCCAGTTTGGGAAGGAGCTTCTTTCCACATCTTCTGAAAACCCTTTGCTCCCTACTTTGCCTCTCTACAGTCAGTAGAAAATCTTCCAGTCGGAACTAAAGATAAACAGTAATTGTTGTCCCCCCCCCCACAAACATTACTGAAAAAAAACAAACAAAAAAAAAAAAACATTGTTGTTACTGTTTAATAACGTTTTGTTAAAAACACAAAAAAAAAAAAAAAAACATTGAAGTGTTTATTACTGTTGCTTACCCCACCCCCCCAAAAAAAGCTATCGGAAAACAAAATGAACCAAAAAAAAAAAAAATATTCAACAAAATAAATTGATTTTACTTTAAAAAAACTTACGGTAAGTGTTTGTGATTTATTTTATCCAAATTTTTTGTATTAATTTTATCCATTTTGTTGTGTGTGTGTGTGTGTAATATCTTTTCCTTGTAATGTTGCTATTCACATACTTTTAGCGTTCTTGCACCGTAGCTCCGAATTCTCGGCTTTCGTCGGCGTTAACACGTGTTAACACGTCGGCTAAGATCGTGAAATCGGTGGGTAAAATACTGCAGGAGTACCCCAATACCTCCTTACCATGCTCGACCGTTTCTACAGGTGGCCAGTAGCAGTGCCCATCAAAGATATCTCAGCTAAAATAGTAGCAAAGAGTGAATTGCCATATTTGGTGTGCCCGGCATCATCACCAAGATGCACAGTTCCAATCTCTACTCTTCCAGGAGTTCACTCAGCTACTCGGCGTAAAACACATCAAGATGATGGCCTATCATCCTTGCTCCAATGGCCTTGTGGAAAGATTCCACTGGACACTAAAGGCTTCCCTGACCACAAAACACCCCACCAGCAACAGGGTAGATGAGCTTCCTCTGATTCTTTTATCAATCTGCAACTCACTTAAGGAAGACCTAGGTTGTACTCCAGCACAAATAGTCTTCGGCACGGCATTCTCACTACCCGGCCAATATTTTGAGGACACTATTCCTGATCTCACATCCGCAAGTCCTTTTACTCAGAAACTACACCATAAAATATCCCAACTAAAGTACACACCACCCAGGCAACTGTTATCAACAGTCCACGTCCCACATAAACTACAGGACTGTGAGTTAATTTTCATCAGAAATGATGTGCTAAAGACACCTCTGACACCAACATTCTAGGGTCCCTAAAGCGCTCAGAGAAGCATCTCATCATCAACTGAGGAAATCGAACAGACACCATTTCCATCGACAGAGTCAAGCCAGCGTTTCTGGAAAAAACACCGTCAGGGACAGAACACGTCTCGACCCACCCAGACGCCATAGCGTAACAGTCAGCATATCAAAAGGTACATCCAACTCCAAAAGTGTCCATCCCCTCAACTAGACACACCTGCTGAGGTAGAAAGGTTACCTTCCCAAGCAAATAAGCAAATACAAGATGTATATCTATTATTAATTGATAATGATCAATTATCCAGGGAGAGGGCCTTGTCGCAGTTTCCAAATCACCATCTCCATTTTTTCTTTGTCACTCCTACTGTTCCTCTTCACTTTCCCTTCTCTTAAACAAAGGACACAATAGGCTAACATCAGCTACATGTAGGAACATATCTGGGTTCAGTGAATTCATTCACATACCCTTTCTCTTTTCATCATCGATTTCGCTAAACACGTCGGAATTCAAATACATCAACAAAACACCAATAAAACAGGCAATTTACATTTTTGTTTTTAGACAAAATTAATTTAAATGGAATCAACAAACTCACAATCTACTTTTAATTGCATAAATTTTGTTCTAGAATAAATTGGAGTCGTTTGTTTGTTTCATTGGGAATGACATCACTAACATCACGCTGGCCAAATGAATACAGCTCGTTTTGGCCAAGTAAAACAAACTTGGCCGGGGAGTAAGAAGAATCTCCCTAAGCGACGATTGACGCTACCAGTCACGTCGACCGAATCCACCAGCACCAAAGGATTCCAGCAGCAGTGACAACAGCCGTCTCAGCATCAGTTCAAACAGCTCTTATTAGGGCTAATAAGTTTTTTCACAAATGTGATTCACTACTGTTTGCTTCGTGAGACCCACCAGCAGTGAACTTCTCCAAATCTCGAGCGCTTCCAGCTTTCTCCAGCGGCTCCCTGCTCATTCCTGCAGCCTTTCAGCCCTTGGTGCCTCCAGCTCACTCCAGCTTCCTCCTGCAGCCTTTCTGCCACCTCACTTTCACCTCGCTCCTCTGGCCTGCAACCTTGCTTGCTCAGTGTCGTCCGTTCCTTAACATTGACCCCCGCGTTCAGTGTCCACTGTCCGTTCTGGATCGCCTTCATGTCCAGCCGATTGTTCCAAATCCAGCGAGCAACCCTGAACCACACTACGTCTAGAGTACCTGTTCCAGACCTCCAGACCTTAGCCTCCAGTGACATGCAACCTTCCAGCCGACCAGCATCCAGATCATACGAATTTTCGCTTCCTTTGCAAATAAAAGGTGAACCGTCTTTAACCAAACAACCTGTGTCTGTCATTCTACTTGGCCTTTTTGTTGTTTACTTTTTGCCTTGTTAGTCGTTGGGTCGATTGTTCCTGGACAACCGGCCCTGCAACAGATTTAAAATAATTATTAATTTATAACAAAATATACTTTTAAAACATGTTCAACTTACCAATTTTAGCTGATCTGCAGTGTATAATATTTGCTTGAAGGGGAGATAACTGCTTATAATAAGTGTACCTATTAAAATATATATATTGAAACATTTTATTAAGAAAAAAATAAATGGATAAAAGGAAACAAAATTTCAGTTCATTAAAACTTGCAAACTTGAAATTTATAAAGAAAAAATATAGAAAAACAGAAAGATAATCTATATAATTATAAAACTCAAATGACCTTGTAACGGGTGTTGTAACCCAACATCCGGTTTACGACTTCCGGTTGCGCATGTGTGCATAAACATAAACCCATAACAGCATAAACAAATAAACACAAATCGGTGGACTGGTTTCGTTCGAACAAACGGACATCCTTAGAAAAGTGAATATCTTAAATTTATTAAATAGACAACTTCAAGATATGGGAAGCAAACGCAAAACGTGATTACAAATGTTATGTATAATTATCGACCTATTTCATATATAAAATATATATTATACTAAATAATCAACGCGACAATAAAATGTATTGTTTTACTGTGTACGTTTTCAGCATCCCAATTTTTTTGCATTTAAATTACCAAATAAATAATTCTTAATACTTTCTTTTTTTTTTACATCGTCCATGTCCATATTACTTTTCAGTCATTTTAATGCAATTTTCTTACAAATAAATCTACTTTAACTTGTTGACAACCATAAGAGCATTTTACTATGGCAATTTACCCACCACCTTTCTTTTTTTTTAAATTTATTCTCCATTTTTTAATACAGCTTTCTTAAAAACATTCATACATTTTCTTCTGCACTACCAACATAAATAAATAACCCTGAAAATATGTTTTTTAAATTGCATTGCAAATAAATAATCAACGCAATGATAAAACATATTGTTTTACTGTGTATGTTTTCAGCATCCCAATTGTATTTTTTTTGCATTTAAATTAAAAGATATATCAAAATTTGAATTTAACTTTAAGTATTATGGTATCTGTTCAGTGCACATTTACCTATAAGTATGGCAAACCACTTATAATTCAATGGCTGTAAGTTTTTTTTTTTTTTTTAAATAAACAATTATAAATAGAATGACTTATAGAAATCTATCTATATTCTTTTTTCATTTTAATATACTTTCGTAGAAATGTTTCTGTTATATCACAAAAAATTATTTTCTTTACGTCACAAGTGTCACACTCATACATTAATTCCATAGCTAAGATAACATACTAACCCAACGGGTCACGGGTAGTCTAGTAATTGAATAAAATCTTGTCTGCATTTGTAATTTTTTCAAAACCGCAAATTTAAGCTAAATTGACTGTAACTATTTAAATAATATATACCTCATCTGATTGACCTTTTATTCCTCTATAATTTTACCTATTCATATTTGAATTTTAATTGAAGTATCCTAGTGTTCACATCAATTTAAAAAAATAGCTTCAGATCGAGAAGACAAAAAGAACCTCCACACAATGAAAAATTGTTATTTAAATGAAACTTTAGAACATAAAGGCAACACAAATACAACAGGAACACAATGAACTAGTTATTATTTAGTAGCATAGCCCTTCTGCAATTTGACAGCCTGCAAATTTTGGTGCATTCTCTTGAATTAGTCTGAGGCAATACTCTGGTGAAAGGGCATCCCACTTCTCTTTAATTTTTGTCCAAAGTTCTTCCAGATTGGAAATTTTATCATTGAGTAGCTATTACTTGATGTAATGCCATACCTTTTTGATAGAATTGAGGTGTGAAGATTGTGCAGGCCAATCCAAACACGGAATATCATAATATTTAAGGAACTTTTTGACATTGCCAGCTGTGTGAATGGGAGCATTATCTTGCAGGAAGACGAGATTTTCGGCCAATGTAGGGTAGAAAATGCTCAGTCAACATATTAATGTACTTGGTCAAATTAATTCGACTTTGCAAGCGATCTATAGGTCCTGGACCATTGGCACTATAACACCTCACACCAAAACTGAATCTACATTATCTTGCAGCATTAAAACTTCATCCTTCCTTCGATGGACGTATTGCCTACCATTACTGCCTAGCCTATTGAACTTGCTTTTTTCATTAAAAATCACTTTCGATCAATATGAAGAGTTATGATCTTCATTGCATCTGACAAAGTCCAGACTGTTACATGTATAAACAATGCACTGCCCCTTGTCTGCGTAGCTCCTCTCCTTGTAGAGGTACACTTCCCCTACTGACTTCCCTTGGTTGGGGTAACTCACCTTGGAGAGGGGAGTGCGACTTCTGGTATAACCGGCAATAAAGTATATTTGATTTCTACTTAGCTTTGTGTCGTTTGTCCATTTGAGACTAATGTCTACACACATAACACAGATGGCGCTTTCTGTTCTTCACAGAAATCATTAGCTTATGTCTTGCAACACAGTCTCGCAAATTAAATTCATTCAATCTGTCCTTAAGTGTAGAAAGGGAGCATTTTTGGCTGTTGTTGGATTTTGAGAGCCGTTTCAAATCTGTTTCTGAAGCTGTGGACTTTGATAACATTGTCTTCCCTGTAAGAAGTAACTCTACGATGATCAGATTTACGGGCATCACGAACACTGCCAGTATTTTGGTGCTTTTGTACAGTCATTCGTACCATTTTGTCATCACGTTTCAATCTGCAGTCGATTTCTCGATTGAATAAACCAGAAAGGTGGAGATTAATGAGCTGGCGATCACTGAGAGAGACTAGGTATAAGAACTAAATGTTACGTTTTATAATCTAGGAACAACAACAATTATGATTAGAGATCCTAAAAGGTGGATATTTTAACTGGTTTTAAGCTCATTTGTTGCTGTGGAGTTTCTTTTTGCTTTCCTGATTTGAAGGTAATTTTTAAAATTGACGTACACACTAGGGTACTTCAATTAAAAGTCAAATATGAACAAGTTAAATTATAGAGGCTAATCAAATGAGGTATAGGTTGTTTTAACAGTTATATTCAATTTAGCTTATATTTGCCGTTTCTGAAAAAATTACAAATGCAGACATTCTTTTGGCAGCATTATATATGCATATATATATATATATATATATATATATATATATATATATATATATATATATAAGTGCTGTACCGTTTAATCGGAATCAGGAATCGGAAAAATCGGTAGTTTTCGGGGTATTGGAATCGGTATCAGAATCTGAAAAATTTGTGCCTAATTTCCGATTCCAAAACAGATTCTTTTAATATTTTATTACTTTAATTTTTCATTGCTGATACCGTTGACAAATATTTATTCCTTTTAAACTATTAGTAAAACTAACCTCTATAGATCATGATAACATTAAAAGAAGATCTAAATTTATTTTATCTGCGTAATATAAACAAAATAAAACTTGAAACTTTGCGAAAATTCGCTAGATAACCTTTAGAAGAATGCAGTTTATTTTCAATGTATTGAAAAAATTGTTCAAATTTAAAGAAGTATTTTGTCAAGAAAAATATCAAACATTATTGCTAATTAAATCAAAAGTAGAATATAATAGTGTTGGATTTTGTCCAGGTTTTTGTCCGTTCCCTTACTCGGCATTGGCAAATAGGACAAGGAATGGCGAAAGGTGTGAAAAGGTTTGGCCTTTAATTGAATTTAAAATGAATTCGTGAAATGTCATGCTTCCGTGTGATTTTCTTTGATTCTGCCGGTATCATTTATGTTTATACCTAGGGATTCCTACTGCGGTGCCAATGTCAGCTAGAGCCCACCAATCTCATTCCCCTATATAATGCAATAAAAACCTAGACCACCAACTGAAATTATTTGGGGGTAATTAACATGATACTGTTTGGCTTCGACAATTTGGCAACATAAAATGTAAGTGTATTTTTAAATAACTATTTTAAAGATATTCAAAATGTGTTTTATGATTTGAAAATTAATTACCAGCATATATTTACTTTACTTTTGTTTAATATTTATTTTAATGTGATGCAAAAGTTCGAATTGTTTTTTTTTGTTTTTGTTTTTTGTTTTTTTTGTAAAAGTCAAATATATTCTTTTGTTAGGTAGAAGTGTAACTTATCTTGCCTTTGGTAACATTTATTGGGTGGGTTTTTACTAGTATATTGTTTAATTTTTGAGTCATTATCGAGAGTTAAAAGTCGTATGTCGGCCTTTTTTCTTGTTCTCACATAACATCGGGTGAACATAGTGACATTTCTTGGGTGCGTTTCTATCAGTATTTTGATTTCTGAGCTATTATCGAGGCTCGAATATGGCTTAAATAATATCACCATTTTTATTTTGTTTTAACTCAATAGGCTTTACACTACCATTATTTTAAGTTAAAAAACACTTTAAAATAAGTTAAAGTGCAAAAAAAGAAAAGGAAAAATTATCCAGGTAGTTGAAAATGTAGGTTCGCTTGTTTTTGGTAACATTTATTTGTTGTGTATTCATTTATTTCGCTCCCTTTTCTTTCTTTCTTATTCTGGAAAATCATCCACCAGACGAGAAGCAAAAAAAATAAAAAATTTAAGAATTTATAATGTCTGTTTTACAGGTAAATTTAACAGAAAATGAGCCTCCATATCCAAGTAATTCTAACGTTTAAGGACAGTTAACCAAAGATTGCTATAATATGTAAGTTTTGTGCGTTTGTGTATGTGGGAGGTTACTTTTTAAGTGATAATATGCGGGTTTTATGAACTTACCGGTCCAACTTAGGATAAGTTGTAAAAGAATTTAATGAACAATCATAATAATTTATAATGGTCTGAAAATGAAGACGATTTTACTTTAAATATATATACTAAACTGATCGCACTCTCTAAATTTTAAATTAGTGGGGGTTTTTTTTGTTGTTTTTTTTTTAATATGTTCACATAATCGCCTAAAAATATAGAATCTCATTTTGTCTGGGGTGTTTGAGTTAGTTTACAAGTGATTCTATTTATTTGTCGTCCCCTACACGAAGATAGTGTTAGACACAAGGTCAGTTTTTAATATAGGGAATCCAACTCTCCCAAAAGGGATACTCTGGATTGAAACGGCAATTAAATTTGTCTCAGTCTAGAAGGATTTTTCTGTCAGAGGCAGGATAAAGTGTAATATTAGAACAGATACTACACTTTGAATTATTTATTGGGTAAAATATATAGCATATTTTCACAAATTAGGCACAATACCATCAAATGGGTGTGAAATTGGAAGTTGTGGTAATACTCTATCTTACACTATCTAGAATCATTTCAGTTATCACAATAACACATTATTGTAGAGGTCATGATATTTACAATATCCATAATTTTAATTTTCAAAATAGATTTTAAGACTGTCCTGAAAAGGGATTTAGTGGGCTACGCTAGTTTTAAATGGGAACTAAATCATCTCCCCAATGATATTTAAAAATAAATATTGCTTGATATTTTACTCTGTTATTTTGAAGCTATGTGTTCTTGGTGCTCAGTAAAATTGCAAGGGAATAAATAGCAGGGTAAAAGTGGCAACGGCAAAAATGGTAAAAATTCATAAATAGAGAAAAACTGCATTTTAGTAACAGAAAATTAGGACTGTTGGAGAAGTGCCGGGCTCAGCTCTCTACCCTCTAGTTTAAAATATGGCTAACACCTCACCTCCAAATTTTAAAATGACTATTTGTAAATAAGTATTTACACTGATGGGAGGTGTTAGGTTCTCACTCATATAGTTTAAAAGAGGAACACGGCGTCCCTCCATGCTTGAAAAATATTTTGAAAAGTATTTACTCACTCGGTAAAAATCGTAAATGAATTTCAAGTGTCCGGAAAATTGGGCAACAGAAAAGGGACCATTTTGGCCAGCTAGGAAAAAAGGTTAATATTGAATAAATATTGATTAATAATAAATTGTAGAACGGTTCTTACGGGGGATATTGTTTTAAGACGAGGCTAACCCCCTTCCCTGCAATTTTTTGCATTAATATAATAATTGTTGAAGAACTTCTTCTAGACTGAGGTCATTTTTATTTTTGTTCTGATCCACAATCGGATCCAGAATCGAACTTTTCTTTTCGCAACAAAAAGTTATAATTGCGATGGGCGAAAAATGAAAATGGAATAAAAAAAAAACAACCATAATTTCACGAGAATACATTATTTACATCTTCGTACCGTTTTACACATAACTATTTAAAAATGAAATATAAACATTGCCTATAAACACTCATGATTATAAAAAGATAAATAAATATAAAACGATTAGGAATTTAAACTAGAGGGTCAATTTCACAAATAAATTTAACGTAAAATGAGCTGCTTTTCCAAAACATTGTAGTGTGTTACCAATTTTAAATTATGTGCGCTTATTGGAGGAGGGGGGTGTCTACTTTTTAAGCGATTACAACTTTTCAAATCGAACTTAATTTAGTGGGAAACAATTTAGTAAACATCCATAAAGAATTAGGGTGGGCAGAAACGATGATCATTTAACGTTAAATTTATATTTGAAACTGATCTCAACACTTTGAATTCTAAAATGATCGCAGTACTTGTGCAGTTTACGTCCCCCATCAAAAGACGATTATATTCTACGCACCCGTTATGGAATGAAGTTCCAAAAAAAAAATTTCACTTAATATCATAAAGTAGTTTTGTTTTTATCGCTAAAAGCACTCATTCGAGGCATTCGAAATGTGTGTGTATATATATATTAGTCGAGCAAGTAACTGCTCGACGAACAAAATGTTACTTGCAGACTACTATTGAGTAATGAAGCCGTAGGTATTGCATGAAAAAACAATTTTTTAATTTCCTTGCCAAATATTTACTGAATTCCTTTCGAATAGTGATAATAATAATCTCCATGTTCTTCTGTTTCATTTCAGATATTATTTTATATAATTTGATATAATATCGATTTTAAAAAATTCATTTTTACAAAATCGTTCTTTAAGAGTTTTCCAACCGGGTAACTATTCATATTACAATAACTGACGTTAAATGGGCTGGTAAACAGCAAAACAAAATAAACCAAATACAATACGCACAAGTCCAGCTAGAATTCGTCACTGACAACTTTCTCTCTCAACTTCCAGCACGTCTCCCCAACTGCCCCTGCCAATAGACATTTTATCAGAAAACATACGTGTGCAGTGGAAGATGAGATCTCGTGAGATTCCACGAGACTACACCTTATAAATCCATGGCTGCCATCTTTAATTTCTCTTTCTCTCAGATCCCATCCAAAGGCAAGTTGTATGACCGCACGACACACACACACATGCTTTCCTCTTTGATTATTACATTCAACTCTACACCCCCACCCCTGGTCTCCAGACTACACATGTGGTATGGTGGACGTGGTCGTTTGTTGCGGGTACTCCTACGAAGGGGGATTGGCTGGACTACTTCACCTTCATTGGAGCTCTCAGAAGATGTGTTGGAACCATTAGCATCAGCGTTAGGGTGTACAGTCATACCACAGGCTGGACTTCTTCATCTTCATCAGAGAGAAAAAATGCAAGAGGGCTATATGCCCAGTCTGTTAAATCCAAGGTAGCTGATCAGCGGCTTGGTTCCCACCAGTTTTGGCAAATAACAAATAGGATCCTGAATAGAAGTGTGCGTTCTATCCCAACCATTATCAATGGACGAGGTCATCTCGCCAGCGTCAGACAAGGCCAAACTATTTGCAAAGAACTTTGCAGCTAATTCTACCCCATGCGACGAAGGCCATCAACTCCCCATATTTCCTCCTATAACACAAGAACAAGCTAGGTAACATACAAATATCCGTGCATGAGGTCGCCAAGCTAATCAAGAACCTAGATTCCAGTAAAGCAACTGGCCCTGATGGCATCCCAATTATAGTGTTAAAAAAGCTTCAACCAGAACTTGCTCCCATACTTACAAAACTATTTAAGCGCTGCCTTAAGGAGAAGTGCTTTCCGACTCCCTGGAAGACCTCATCAGTTTGCCCTGTATTTAAGAATTCAGGTGATAAGTCATCTCCCTCTCAGTACAGACCAATAAGTCTCCTGTGTATTATGAGTAAGTTGCTGGAATCCATATTAAATAGAGAAATAGTCAACCACCTCAGCAGGAATAACCTTCTTAGTGACACACAATATGGTTTCCGCTCTGCAAGATCTACCGCAGATGTGCTGACGGTTATATCCCACAGGATTAGTGAATCTCTTGACAAAGGCTTCCTTTCTAGGGCAATTGCTCTTGACATATCAAAGGCCTTCGACAAGGTATAGCATAAGGGTCTACTTCACAAGATCTCCAGCTACGGTATAACTGGAAATGTTTTCTCAATCATTAAATCATTTCTCTCCGATAGGCTCATAAGAGTAGTGGGAGATGGACAAAAATCGGAGGCCTGCAATATAAATGCTGGAGTCCCTCAGGGGTCAATCCTGGGCCCAACTCTCTTCCTGATCTACATCAATGACCTCCCTAAACACATACTTAAATCATTCGTTGACATCTATGCTGATGACACGACCATCTACGGCAACACATCAAAGGCTGTAAATGACAAAGTTCTCTCTGATTCTCTCTCCTCTGATCTCGAGCACGTAGTTCAGCGGGGGAAGATGTGGCTGGTTACCTTTAATGCATCCAAAACCAAAGTCCTATCATTACATCATCAACCCTCTGATCCCCATCTGGCATCAATTGTGATGGATGGCTCTCGTCTGGACGAGGCCCCGTGTTTTGACAAGCTTCTGGGTTTGACCTTTACTCCTGATCTGAAATGGAACACGTACATCAAGTCTGTTGCCAAGGTCACTGGAAAGATGGTGGGATCCTTCTACCGCTCCAGAAGATATCTCACTACTGATGCAATTCTCTATCTATATAAAAGCCAAGTACGTCCAAGGATGGAATACTGTTGCCATATCTGGGCAGGAGCTGCTATAAAAACAGCCTATCCTGCCTTGACAGAGTACAAAATAGACTTCGTGGCTTAGTGGGGGATGCCCTTTTCTCTACCCTGCAACCTCTCTCCCACAGAAGAGACGTTGTGAGCCTATCCTTGTTTTATCGTTATTTCCATGGCAGGTGCTCATCTGAACTCCAATCTCTGGTCCCCCCTCGCCAATCTTTCACGAAAAACACCCATCTAGCTGAATCCACTGTGAAAAATTTCCCCCACTCTATATCTGTGCCTAAATCAAAATGCGGATTCCATGAACAAAACTTCTTTCTTAGAACTGCACGCCTGTGGAACTATGTTCCGTCTGCCTACTTCCCACCGGACTACAACTTGGATGTCTTCAAGTCCAACGTTAACAAATTCCTAATGAACCCTTAAGTAAACACTTCATCAAATCTCCACACTAACGTAATGTACTTGCAATAACCCTTATCCCTGAGTGGCTTCCGGGCCTTGATAAGTGGTGATTACTGTGTCAAATAAAAAAAAAAAAAAAAAAAAAAGCTCTCAGAAACGGTTCTGGAACTATTGGCGTCAGCGTTGGGGTTCACAGTTGTACCATCGTGGGGTATAGGACGGATACACAGGTCATAGTTTGACGATTCACCACTACTGCTACACGCCAACTGGTTCGTATTCAGGGCAGGCTGGATATCCTTCACATGACGTTGAGTACCATTGACTAGCACGGCTTGCTCACTGATAATGCCAGTGATTCACCCTCTTTGAAAGCTGCTGGTGCATCGATTATTGGGAGGCTTCACCCAAACAGTGTCCCCTAACTCATACGGCCCTCGGGTTTCCTGCCAATCAGGCAGATGGGCATCCTTGATGTGCACTCGATAGCAATGGATCACATTGGTGGGTGCGCTTGAAGCAATGATGCCATCCTTTGGTGTTGCATTATATCTATAGACCACTTCTGTGATCGTGCATTGTTTTCTTGCTGCGATCCTCTTCATGCTTCGATGGCACTGCTCTGCTATGCCGTTGCCACTTGGTACATATGCACATCTGTCTGAGCTGGATCCCCCACTCGTCTATGATACATCTGAACTCCCCACTGCAGAAGGCCATGTCATTGTCTGTGAGGATCTCTTCAGGCGGCCCCCTTTCATAAAATATGGACTCCAATTCATGGATTACACTGGAGGAATCCTGTCTTATTAATGGGCGCCAGATTGCCAACAATGTCGGTCCACAATCGATCAGCATGAGGAATTGCTGCTGTAGTGGGTTATGTCGCGCTTACTCCCAACTGAGCTTTCCACCATCTGGCCAGGGTGGGGTCGATTGACTGCATGTTTGGCATTCCCTGATTACCGCTTTCACTGCACTTTTGGACACCGATGGATTGGACAACATGCACATGTCCGTCTCATTCTGGGGTGTCAACTGAGGTGGTCTATCTTCCTGATTTCATCTGCCACCTCAATAGAGGCAGCATATAATGGTACTGGTTCGGCTTTCTTCTTCATGGTGTCTCTGTGGCACCCGAGTGAGCCTATCAGCAAAGTTGCAATTTGAAGTGACCAGTACCGCATCCACAGGTTGTACTCTGTTACCAGCTTTTTTATGGTCTCAAACCTTTGTCTGATCAGCATCTCGCTGGCTGCCTTAGTGCGCACCCTAGTCTTGCCTGTCTGATACGTGTGTCTGATATCCAGTGATACATGCATAGTGAATCTGTGTGTATGCGTAATTTCCTGACTTTCCACTGGAATGCCAGGTTGATATATTTTATCACTGCATCAAGCTCTGCCAGGTTGATATGAGCAGCGTCACTCGCCGGTCACAATCAGCAAGCATCCTCAATCACAGCACCATTCTTTTCCAACAGCACGCCAATTGCCAGAGAGCTTGCATCCACCCACACATTCAGCTTATCTACTTGCACGCACCAGTCTCCTTTGGCGATGTCATCCTGCTTTACCCTTGCGATGGTCTCCTTCACCATGCAAATCAACAGATCATCGGCTGTTTCATCATCCCAGCCTTTGGTGACTGTACTTGCTCTCCTTTTTATGATGCCTGTTGCCACACAAGTCCATCCACACACTTGTAGGTGCCCCACAAGTTTTCCACGCAGGGAGAATACTGCTTGCCTAGTGAAGACATCAGGCACTTCAGGAACTGCAGTTCCACGCCTCCATTTCAAAGTCCCTCACTCCTGTCGAATGTTCAGGCCCAAGACACGAATGATATTCACCAAATGTTCTGGATCCTTGCACGTCAAACCAAACTCAGCCAGTTTGGCCCTCACACATGATGATGACACAATGTCTTCGTTCACATATATGTCATCAAGGTATGCCGATGACCCATCTTTTATTATATCTTCCTGTGACAACACAGTGTTAATAATGGCCTTCATTATTTGGGGTGCCACATTCAGCCCAAAAAGGCAGTACCTCTTGCCAGCAAACACTACCGTCTAAATGGCCACATTGTTTCACTGATTTGGACCTGAAGGTATGCTTTTCTTAGATCAAGCAGAGACACATTGGAACCCTGCTGGTGCTACTCTCGTAACTTGCTGGCACAAACCTCAGCATCTGCCGCGAATGTATCAACATGCGCGTTCAGTTCACAATAGTCCATTACTGGCCCCACCTTTGCTTAGTTGTGCTGAGCAACTACCATCAGCGGAATCAGGCCTTTGGGAGGTCCAAGTTTCTCATAGAAGTAGGGAATCAACCAGCCATCCTTGATCCAATTACGAAGTTTCTCTTCATATGCAGGCCTCATTTGGTCAGGCACATGGTACGCTGTTACCTCGCTTCGCAGTCTGGCTGGTTCCTGATTTTCCGACCACTTCCACGCGGCTGTCCAAGCCTTCTGCTGCTGGTCAAACTCGACAATAAAGTCTGGCTGATCAATCTTCAAAGCAGCACACACTGAAACCTTTTCCTGAAACTGTATCGCCCCCATCTGTGTTATGTGAGCACCACCTAGGGCTCTGATGACATCATAGCCTAGGAGCAGGTCAAAGCTGAGTGGTTTCTCGAGTACTACCAGCGCTTCGATGTAAGCTGAATTTCCAGTTTTAGTGCAGATGTTCACAGTGCCCACCCTGCAATATGTCTGCGTCGCTCCACTGACGGTGGTTAATCTAGTAGTCTTCTTCTTCCAAGTGCGGCAGAGGCCCGCACTCACTACGGTGCAAGAGCACCCAGAGTTGAAGAGTGCTGAGCACAATGTCTCATTGACATAGATCTGAATGGGCGGAAGTGCCTTGTCTAATTTCTGTTTGGGGTAGAGGTCGATGCTGGCACCTTGTCCCCGACCCCGTTTTCCAAACAATTCCAGGCCATATGACCAGTCTTATTACATCGGTAGCAGCGAATAGCTGTTAGTCACCTCCGGTAGTTCCTCACAATGTGACCCTGGTCATTGCACCTATAACACATGACTTCACTGCGCAGGACGGGCCCCTGGGATGGTCTATTCTCATTTAATGCGCGTTTTGCAGAAGTGACTACCGGTTCTCCCATCTTATAAGTATTTGTCATCACGGTCCTGGCTCGGTCTTTCAGGCCATTAAGGAACAATGAAGCTATGCTTGAGCTAGCCCGCAGGAATTGCTTTGCTCCAGTTGAGATCCCTGCCAAAAATTTGCATGTCAAGGCCCACTCAGGCAGCCCACCAAACAACACCGTCACTTTCGTCAGCTCAGCCAAATAAACGTCGACAGTTTCACCGGGATGCAAGGTTCTTGCCTCAAATTGCTCCCAAGCAGTGGCAGGGGCAATAGCGAACGCCTTGTATAATGTCACTGTGATCCTTTCATAATCCTGTTTTTCTTCAGCTGTTGACATATTGCGAAAGCTCCGACGGACAGACGTAGAGACATCACGTTCAATGTTCTTCACACTAGAAAACTGGCAGTGTAGTTCCACCTTCTCCACCCAGTCAAGTACCGTGGTCAAGCCGTTGAATTCCGGTATTAAGTTAAGATCGAATTTGTCCCCCATTATGCCGAAATAGCTTGACGTTAAATGGGCTTGTAAACAGCAAAACAAAATAAACCAAATACAATACGCAAAAGTCCAGCTAGAATTCGTCACTGACAACTTTCTCTCTCAACTTCCAGCACATCTCTCCCAACTGCCTCTGCCAACAGACATTTTATCAGAAAACTGACCCCATTCCATTTGCATACATGTACAGTGGAAGATGAGATCTCGTGAGATTCCACGAGACTACACCTTATAAATCCATGGCTGACATTTTTAATTTCTCTTTCTCTCAGATCCCATCGGAAGGTAAGTTGTATGACCGCACAACACACACACACACACACACACACACACACACACACACACACACACACAGGAGCGCTTTCCTTTTTTATTATTACATTCAACTCTATAATAACATAACATTGGAACTATTACTACTCCTCTTTATTCCGAACAGCATCAGACTGACTGCTTGCTAGAATTATCACTTCCACATTGATTTTTACAGAGAGAGAGCTGTAGGACCAGCATAAAAAAATTTAATTTCTCCACCAAATATTTAATGAATTCAATTGGAATAGTGATAAGTATAATGCTCATGTTATTCTGATTTATTTGAGATATTTTATATATTTTGATACAATATCGATTTAAAAAAATATACTTTACAGATTTCGTTGTTACATGTTTTTAACTGCAACTACTAACCTTTCTGTCAAAACATGCTAAGTGGCTCTTAATACTACCTCCACACAAAATCTGCTGGCTGCAACTACGCATACTAACTGATCGCTTGTTAGAACTATTGATGCTATCTTTTCATTCTAATCAAAGCTGCTTGTGTGCCCGGCTGTTTGTAAATAACTATTCTGTACTTCCACCTAACAATTTAATGAACAAAAAGATATTGTAAACCTTGAAAAAACTAGTTGAAAAATGTAATCCTAAAAAGGGGCTCTTTAAGTTCAACACCGGTATCGATTAATTCAACCAGCAGTTTGGTTACATTTTGAAATGAACAATAGGTAGCATTTAATCACACTATTATTTCAAACGTAAGGATGTGATTATAATTGGATTTTAATTAACCACGTGTTTAACAAATTAAAAACTAAAACAGGATGAAGTTATAAAACGTGATTGGCTGACATACACGAGTGCTAACCCCACTAGTGAATTACGCATCAGCTCTGATGTTGTACGTTGTCCCACTGAGGGAGCCGTCAATATTTTTACAAGGAAAGAATTTTTTGCGTGTGTGACCTATTTTATAATAATTATTATTTATTTTGGCTTGAACTTCACGCATGATATTTTTTTTTATGATTTTATCTGTTTTTTTTTTTTGTTTTTTGTATGGATATCTTTTTTGCCAGAGTAATTATACTCAGGAAAATTGGTGAAAGTAAAAATAGAATCCGCGTTTTTTTTCAAGTTTAATTAAATTTTTATGATACCTGCATTATTTTATATCTAAATATAAAAAAAAAAACTTACAAGTTCGATTGAATTTTATGGATTCTTTTCTTATTATTGTTTTTGTATTCTTTTGTTGTTATTGTTTTTTTCCTGTTTGTTTGTTTGTTTGTTTGGGGCCAGATTTAACAAACAAACAAAATGAAAACAAAACAAAACAAAAAAGTGCCTATACACTTATGTTGCGGGAAATTTATTCACTGAGTCCCGTGAAGGTTATTCCACGTGGTTCATGTTAATAAGCCTAGAAAAATCAGGACATGTAAAAATAAAGACAAGGAAATACTTTTAAGAATAAAAAGAATATTGACATTTTATTGAGGGAAAAAGAAAGCATAAGGGTTGGGGAAAGAAGGCAGCAAAGCTGCAAAGTTCAATTATTGAGAAAAAAGTTTATATGTTCACCAATTCGACTGCCAAAAAAATGTCCTTATGGCAAGCACTAAAGGCTTAATTAACACTAGAGAGAGAGAGAGTACAGAAATAAGAGAAAATTAGAATAAGAGAACTTACTGCGTAAAACAATGATTTCGTTTTTTTTTTAACCTTTCTTTTTTTATCTTTATATATATGTGTGTGAGTCCTTTTTTTTTACATATATATTTTCTTCACGCCACTCCAAATCGATCTGTCCTCACTTCAGTGACAGAATCCTTGAAAGTTCTTTTGAAAATAATCCTTGAATTTGAAAACTCAATGTTGTTTGGTAAAACCTTCGTTCGTCCTTGTCAGATGAAATTCTCACTGGTTACAACATAGAAAGACATTTTGGTTTCCACGCGCCGACATTTAATCGCATCTCGTGCGTCAAGTTTATAGATCAATTCTTCTTAGAATTGATTCTTTCTTTTCTTTTCGAGTCAACCAACTTGATTCGACTCTTACTGAAACTCATTATTCATTCCTATGAACAATGAAATAACTTTTACTATTTTTAAGACTTGAATGTCTGAGTAGGACCAGAGCTCGTAACTTGCGTGTTACCCTCGTGGAATCTCTGTCCAAAACTGACTTTCGCTTGTTGAATTTTCGCGGGAAAAGTATCTCTTAGTAGAACCAATTGTGGCGTGATTCTTTCAGCAGCAGCAGCTCGTTAAAAAGACGTAAAGTTAAAGAAGGAAAGAAGGGAGGAAAGATAAAAGACAACGACGAAAAGAAGGAAGAAATTAAATTTCTGACAATGTTCCCGTTATTTTTTTTAAAATGGTTTAAGGTATCGTAAAACTTTGATTAAACTTGAAAACACTATTTAAAAATAGTGCGGGTGCTTTAAGCTAAGAATTCAATTAAAACATGTTTTGGAAAACAGCAATTAAAACTTGAAAATACTATTTAAAAATAGCGCGGGTTCTTTACCCCTAACAATTTAATAAAAATATGTAATAGCAAAATTTTAATTAAAACTTGAAAATACTATTAAAAAAATAGCGCTAGTGCTTTCACCTAACAATTTAATAAAAATATGTATTAGAAAACTTTAATTAAAACTTGAAAATACTATTTAAAAATAGCGCGGGTTCTTTACCCCTAACAATTTAATAAAAATATGTAATAGCAAAATTTTAATTAAAACTTGAAAATACTATTTAAAATAGCGCGGTTGCTTTCACCTAACAATTTAATAAAAACATGTATTAGTAAACTTTAATTAAAAGTAAAAATACTATTTAAAAATAGCACGGGTGCTTTCACCTAACAATTTAATAAAAACATGTATTAGTAAACTTTAATTAAAAGTAAAAATACTATTTAAAAATAGCACGGGTGCTTTCACCTAACAATTTAATAAAAACATGTATTAGTAAACTTTAATTAAAAGAAAAAATACTATTTAAAAATAGCACGGGTGCTTTCACCTAACAATTTAATAAAAACATGTATTAGTAAACTTTAATTAAAAGTAAAAATACTATTTAAAAATAGCACGGGTGCTTTCACCTAACAATTTAATAAAAACATGTATTAGTAAACTTTAATTAAAAGTAAAAATACTATTTAAAAATAGCACGGGTGCTTTCACCTAACAATTTAATAAAAACATGTATTAGTAAACTTTAATTAAAAGTAAAAATACTATTTAAAAATAGCACGGGTGCTTTCACCTAACAATTTAATAAAAACATGTATTAGTAAACTTTAATTAAAAGTAAAAATACTATTTAAAAATAGCACGGGTGCTTTCACCTAACAATTTAATAAAAACATGTATTAGTAAACTTTAATTAAAAGAAAAAATACTATTTAAAAATAGCACGGGTGCTTTCACCTAACAATTTAATAAAAACATGTATTAGTAAACTTTAATTAAAAGTAAAAATACTATTTAAAAATAGCACGGGTGCTTTCACCTAACAATTTAATAAAAACATGTATTAGTAAACTTTAATTAAAAGTAAAAATACTATTTAAAAATAGCACGGGTGCTTTCACCTAACAATTTAATAAAAACATGTATTAGTAAACTTTAATTAAAAGAAAAAATACTATTTAAAAATAGCACGGGTGCTTTCACCTAACAATTTAATAAAAACATGTATTAGTAAACTTTAATTAAAAGTAAAAATACTATTTAAAAATAGCACGGGTGCTTTCACCTAACAATTTAATAAAAACATGTATTAGTAAACTTTAATTAAAAGTAAAAATACTATTTAAAAATAGCACGGGTGCTTTCACCTAACAATTTAATAAAAACATGTATTAGTAAACTTTAATTAAAAGAAAAAATACTATTTAAAAATAGCACGGGTGCTTTCACCTAACAATTTAATAAAAACATGTATTAGTAAACTTTAATTAAAAGTAAAAATACTATTTAAAAATAGCGCTAGTGCTTTCACCTAAAAATTTAATAAAAACATGTATTAGAAAAATTCAATTAAAGCTTGAAAATACTATTTAAAAATAGTGCGGGTTCTTTCACCTAACAATTTAATAAAATCATTTATTGGAAAACTGCAATTAAAACGTGAAAATACTATTAAAAATTAGCGCGAGTGCTTTCACCTTAATGAAAAACATATATCGGAAAACTTTAATTAAAAGTAAAAATACTATTCAAAAATAGCCCGGGTGCTTCCACCAAACAATTTTATAAAAAACATGTATTGGAAAACTTCAATTAAAACTTGAAAATACTATTTAAAAATAGCGCGGGTGCTTTAACCTGACGAAAAAATAAACACATGTGTTATGATTTAATTTGTTGTTAAGAGTTATCCCCCTTGGGATTGACATTCATAATAAAAACGCCCTCTGTTTCATTTTCCCGCTCGATCCTTTCAAGAGCGTACGTGTATTTTACAGTTAATAAAACCTTTCTAAAAGGCAATTCTTTACTTACTGATACTATTCACTTCAATTTTATTAACTGTAAAAAAAAAAAATAATGGATCGAATCTTACGTCCCGACAGATTCGAGGTGGAACCTACATGCCCCAATTCCGAAAAATCCTATAGGCATTGGAAATTAACCCTCCAGAATTATATCCGCTCACATAATAACGGATTAATCGAAAACACTTCAGATAATTTCTTTGCCTTGATCAATTGTATTTCAGCCTCTGTTTTCGATTTAATAAGCGATAAAACCGACTACGATAGTGCATTAAGAACATTGGACGCCGCTTATTTAAAACCTGAAAATATTGTTTATAATAGATATCGATTGATGACGACGAAGCAACAAACAACACAAAATATAGATGCCTTCATACTACAATTGGAAATGCTTGCCAAAACATGTAACTTCGAAGCGGTTTCTGCTGAAGAAAACAAAAATCAATACATTCGGGAAGCTTTCATCGGTGGAATTTCTTCTTCGTCCATCCGACAACGACTGTTAGAAAAACCCATCCTGACTTTACAAGACACATATGCCACGGCCAGATCTCTTGAACAAGCAGAAAAGCATTCAATAAGCTACGCAAATAACTTTACTGTAGCAGCTACAAATAATCCTTCGGGCTACAATCGTATAGCTGTGACTAAAGAAAATATGCATCCAAAAGGGGTTTGTTTTTTCTGTGGAAAATCACGTCATCCTCGATATTTATGTCCTGCACGAAACGCCGAATGTAAAAAATGCAAAAAAAATGGTCATTGGGCTAAAGTGTGTAAATCTTCTATTTCTAACACTCATACTGCTGTTCTTTATGACGACTCTGACTACCCCTCACCTTCTCTATCCTGACTAGGAACTAACTCCAAAGATGTCACATTCACTCAATGCCAAATTAACGGGCACTTCGTGAACGCTATGGTGGACTCCGGCAGTGTAAAAACATTCATTAATGAAAATACTGCTAAAAAACTTAAACTCTTCACAATACCTAAAAACAAAACTATAGCTCTGGCTGCTTCCGATCAACATGCTAAAATAACTGGCGAAGCTGTCGTGGATTTAATACTGAAAGATAAAACCCATTCTGGAATAACAATTGAAATCATTGAAAACCTTTTCATTGATTTAATAATCGGAAAAGATATTTTAAAAAAATATAAAAAAGTAACACTTAAATTCGACGGTCCTAGAGACAAACTTATAATTGGAGCTATAAACACGAATAATTTTTTTCCTACCATAAACGTTCCACCCCCTCCTCTCTCTTCTAATCTTTCTCCTCATACTACTCCTATTGCGACAAAATCCCGACGTTACACTTTTGCCGCCAACAAATTCATAAAAGAAGAGACTGCTAGAATGTTGAAAGAAGGCATAATTGAACCTTCGATATCTCCGTGGCGAGCGCAAGTGCTTGTAACTTCGAATGAGAATCATAAGAAAAGAATGGTAGTCGACTACAGCGATACCATTAATAGATTCACGGAACTAGACGCCTACCCAATGCCTAATATCAATAAGATGGTAGATGACATCGCTCAATATAACATCTTCTCTACTCTCGACCTAAAATCTGCTTATCACCAAATACCTATAAATCATGCTGATCGTAAATTCACTGCGTTTGAAGTAAGTGGCAAACTTTTTCAATTTACTCGTCTTCCTTTTGGCGTCACCAATGGAGTAAGTGCTTTCCAGAGGAGCATAGACTATATTATAGAAAAAGAAAATCTAACCGATACCTTTGTGTATGTTGATAACGTAACTATATGCGGAAAAAATCAAGAAGAACACGATTACAATCTTCAAAAATTCTACAAAATTGCTAAACAATATAACATCACTTTAAATGAAAATAAAAGCATAATTTCTTCTAGTTCTATTACTCTACTCGGCTACACCATAGAAAATAATCAAATAGCTCCCGATTATCAAAGACTAAAACCATTACTCGAAATGCCACCTCCGCTGAATCTTAAATCTCAAAAAAGAATAGTTGGAATGTTTTCCTATTACTGCAAATTCATTAAAAAATTTTCTGATAAAATTTTATTACTAAATCAAAACAAAGAATTTCCACTACCTCCATCTGTATTAAAATCTTTTCAAACATTGAAAAATGATCTAAAAGACGCCACTTTAATAACGGTAGATCCAAATAAAGAATTTGAAGTAGAAACGGACGCTAGTAACTATTGCATTGCTGCAACACTAAATCAAGAAGGTCGTCCTATTGCATTTTTTTCAAGAACTCTCAATACTAACGAAATTAAGCACCATGCAGTAGAAAAAGAGGCAGCCGCTATTGTAGAAGCTCTCCGTAAGTGGCGACATTTTCTACTCGGCAGGCACTTTAAAGTCATCACAGATCAGAAGAGCATCAGCTTCATATTCGACAATAAAAGAAAATAAAAATTAAGAATGACAAAATATGTCGTTGGCGTATAGAATTATCCCAATACAATTTCACTATAGTTTATCGACCTGGACCTGAAAATATTGCTGCTGACACATTCTCTCGCATCTCTGCTCTTACTTACAATCTACAAGATCTTCGTGATTTACATAAACAATTATGTCATCCTGGTGTTTCAAGACTAAGCCATTTTATAAGAACGAGGAACCTCCCTTTTACTTTGGATCAAATTAAGAATATTACTGACTCTTGCTCATCCTGTCAATTACTGAAACCCAAATTCGCCAATACCAATGGAGGGACTCTCATTCAAGCCATATTACCTTTTCAACGATTAAATCTTGATTTTAAAGGCCCTCTACCTACTTCTATACATGGCAACAAATATCTACTTACTCTAATTGATGAGTATTCCCGTTTTCCTTTCGCTTTTCCTTGCAGAGATATGACAAGCAAAACCATTATCCACTGTCTAAACAAACTCTTTTCAATTTTTGGTTTGCCTGACATGATACATACTGACCGTGCTTCTGATTTCTTAGCAAGAGAAATAAAGGATTTTTTACACAAAAAAGGAATTGCTACTTCTAAAACAAGTAGGTATCATCCTGAAGGTAATGGACAGATTGAAAAACTCAACGGTACCTTATGGAAGGCCATTCAAACAACATTACATTCTAATCAAATGAAACTACCTTATTGGGAAGACATACTACCGGACGCACTTCATTCAATTAGATCATTACTTTGTACTGCCACTAATATGACTCCCCATGATAGACTATTTAAATATAGTCGTAAATCTGCTTCCGGAATTTCAATTCCTTCTTGGGTTAAACCAGGCCCAATATATATTAGAAACCACACTAAAACAAGTAAACATGACCCTCCTGTAACGCCTGCCACCCTAATAGATGTCAACCCCCACTACGCTTATGTTCAACTACCTTCTGGTACTGAAACCACTGTCAACGTTCGAGACTTAGCTCCAAACTCATCAAATGAAGAAAACTCTAATAATAATCCTACTACTTCAGAGACTTTATTTGAACCTTCTACTAATGAAAACATTGGTCATGAGGAAGACAAAAATCAATCGTCTGATCTTGAAGAAAATCAGATTTCACTAAAAAATAATACTGAAAATCAGAATTCCTGCCAATCTGTGCGGAGGTCGTCCCGAGTTCGACAATTCCCTAGTAAATATAAGGATTTTGTGACTAAATACTGAAAAAACTGCAGTTTGGGTTCATATGTTATTTGTAAATAAAATGATTCTTATGTGATTGTAAAAAAAAAAAAAAAAAAATAATTTGTCTATAATTAATTACCCCTTACTTGAATACTTTAGGACGGGGAAAATGTTATGATTTAATTTGTTGTTAAGAGTTATCCCCCTTGGGATTGACATTCATAATAAAAGCGCCCTCTGTTTCATTTTCCCGCTCGATCCTTTCAAGAGCGTACGTGTATTTTACAGTTAATAAAACCTTTCTAAAAGGCAATTCTTTACTTACTGATACTATTCACTTCATTTACTATTGGAAAACTGCAATTAAAACTTTAACATACTATTTAAAAATAGTGCGGGTGCTTTCACCTAACAATTTAATAAAAACAGGTAATAGAAAATTTTAATTAAAATTCGAAAATACTATTTAAAAATAGTGCGGGTGCTTTCACCTAACAATTTAATAAAAACAGGTAATAGAAAATTTTAATCAAAATTCGAAAATACTATTTAAAAATAGCGCGGGTGCTTTCACCTAACAATTTAATAAAAACATGGAATAGAAAATTTTAATTAAAATTCGAAAATACCATTTAAAAATAGCGCGGGTGCTTTAACCTGACGAATAAATAAACACATGTATTGGAAAAGTGCAATTAAAACTTTAACATAATATTTAAAAATAGCGCGAGCGCTTTCACCTAACAATTTAATAAAAGCAGGTAATAGAAAATTTTAATTAAAACTTGAAAATAATATGTAAAATTAGCGTGATTGCTTTCACTTAAAAATTTAATAAAAACATGTATTGGATTATTTAATAAAAAACTCGAAAATACTATTTAAAATTAGCGCGATTGCTTTCACCTAACAATTTAATAAAAATATGTATTGGAAAACTTTAATTTAAAATTGAAAATTCTATTAAAAAATAGCGTGGGTGCTTTCACCTAACAATTTAATAAAAACATGTATTAGTAAACTTTAATTAAAAGAAAAATACTATTTAAAATAGCGCAGGTTTTTCACCTTACAATTAAATAAAAACATGTATTAGAAAACTGCAGTTCAAACTTTAAAATACTATTTAAAAATAGCGCGGGTGTTTTCACCTAACATTTTAATAAAAACATGTATTGGAAAACTTTAATTAAAACTTGAAAATACTATTTAAAAATAGCGTGGGTGTTTTCACCTAACAATAAATTGTTAGGTGAAAGCACCCGCGCTATTTTAAAATCATTTATTGGAAAACTGCATTTAAAACTTGAAAATACTATTTAAATATGGCGTGGGTGCTTTAACCTGACAAATAAATAAACACATGTATTGGAAAACTGCAATTAAAACTTTAACATACTATTTAAAAATAGCGCGGTTGCTTTCACTTAACAATTTAATAACAACATGTATTGGAAAACTGCAATCAAAACTTGAAAAAACTATTTAAAAATAGCACGGTTGCTTTCACCTAACAATTTAATAAAAACATTTCTTGGAAAACTGCAATTAAAACTTGAAAATATTATTTAAAAGATAGCTCGGGTGCTTTCATCTAACAATTTCATACAAACATGTATTGAAAAACTGCAATTAAAACTTGAAAATACTATTTAAAAATAGCGCAGGTGCTTTCATCTGACAATTTAATAAAAACATGTATTGGAAAACTTTAATTTAAACTTGCAAATACTATTAAAAAATAGCGCGGGTGCTTTCACCTAACAATTAAATAAACACATGTATTGGAAAACTTTAATTAAAAGTAAAAATACTATTTAAAATTAGCGCGGGTGCTTTCACCTAACAATTAAAAAAAAAACATGTATTGGCAAACTGCAATTGAAACTTGAAAATACTATTCAAAATAGCGCGGATGCTTTCACCTAACAATTTAATAAAAACATTTCTTATAAAACTTTAATTAAAAGTAAAAATACTATTTAAAAATATGTATATATGTATATATATATATATATATATATATATATATATTTATGTATATATATGTGTATATGTGTACGTATATATATATATTTATATATGTATATGTATATATATATATATGTACGTACATATATATGTATATATATGTGTAAATTTATATATGTATATATATGTACATATATGTATATATATACATATATATGTATGTGTATATATATGTATATATATGTGTGTATATCATTCAACCACGATAGTGGTTGAATATATGCTTAAGTCCGAAATTGAATGAATCGAGACACATTCAAACCCCCACCACTAATTCCGTTCGCAACCAAATTTCAAACAGGTGATATAGTTGGATAGAACACCTCATTAGTTACATTTTGAAAAAAAATTTCGAAAATTGGTTCAGTAGAAAAAAAGTTACAACAAAATATGTGGGTTCACAAACAGTAAGTACATAAGTGACTAACGCTTTTTTTTTATTTTGCATAACTTTTTTTTGTATATAAATATTTTTTACTGCGACTTTGCCAATATGACATGTTAGCGTAACGGTTAGAGTACCGGGGGTTGGTGGAAAGATTTTAGGTTCAATCCCGTGTATCGTTTTTTTTTTATAATTAAAAAACCGAACTTTTTTTTAATAACTAATTTTTTTTTAACTCTCCTTATGAAATAGATATGCGGTTTTCTTTTCCTAGATGGTTTAGATTTTCAATGCAGCACAGTACGGTTTGGGATCTTACCGTACTATTCTCCAATGCTTTAATAGCTGCTTGACTATCTGAAAGGATAGCTATTTCCTGTTGCTAAACCTCTTCCATGATCAGAACCTCAGATTCAAAAGCCTTAAACATGCGCTATCTCTCCTTCTTCGGTTTTTGTCGTGATGTTTACCGAATGTAAGAGCTGACTTGTCAGACTTAGGTCTGAGATCCTGCTCTTCGGTGAAGGCGGGGGTGGTGTTTGGTACCACATCCAATGGTGCCAGCTCATGAGTGGTGTTTGGTGTTATATCCGATGATACCTGTATGGTGAAGACTTCTGCCTGGAAGACCGTCCTCAGTTTACCAAGATAATAAGATTTTTGACAGGTGAGGTGGTTTGAGTATTCTATATAAACACTCGCACCAATCCTATCATTCATTTTAGATCCATCAGTATAGCATTTGATTACGTTGCTTTCCAGCTCTTTTTCGTAATCTCTTGCGCCTGTTCTGTCATAAACCATACATGTGAAATGCTTTTCAAATGATCTGGTTTTAGTCATAAGGTCACCCGGCACATGCAAGAGCGGTAGTTCCTTCCTAGCCTCGTTACACAAATCCACGTGACTCTTTGTTTTTCCAGTAGTCCCAACAGATCTTGACCACCACAGACCCATGAGATCTATTCTATAGGATCCCCGTATCGCTTCTGCCTTCAGGAATTCTTTAATCGGAGGGATATTCAACAGCATCTCCAATGCTCCAGTAGGTGTGCTCGGATATGCTGAAGAAGTCATTAAACAAGCAAGTCTTTGTACATTCTGGAGTTTCTTCCTCAAGTACAGTTTCTCTGTCCCGCGGATCCAGGAAACACATGCATACGACAAAATGGGACATACCATAGCAATGTATATCCACCTCATTACATGCGAGTTAACTGCCCAGGTTTTCCCCACAATTTGTTTGCATTGCATAAGGGCTGCAGTCGCCTTGGAGGAAATCTTTTCTATGTGGCTTTTCCTGGTTAGCTTACTGTCCAGGATTACCCCTAACAGCCTTACCTCCTGCGAAAGTTTCAATTTCTGTCCACTCAGAAAAAGGTCACCAAGTTGGCAATTCCTTTTATATGTAAACAAGACCATTTCTGTTTTACGGCTACTGAATTCTAATTCATTTCGATTAGACCATTTATTAGGAATATTTAATGCCATTTTGGCAATGCGTCTAACCAATGATGCTTTTGAACCCGCTAGCAGCACTGCGATGTCATCAGCATACAGTTCCATAGTAAAGGTGATAAAATCCCAATTTAGGGGTTTCATTTAACTACTTCCCTTTTAACAGTTGCCCTCAGTAGTTCTACTTGAACTGTTCAGTGCCTCATATATTCAATCCATCGGATGAGTACTGGTGGCACATTGAGTTCTCGTAGCGACTTGAACATACTACTGAAGGGTATGTTGTCAAAAGCTCCAACGATATCTAAAAAGACACCGAGTGCCATCTTCTTTTTTGTTAGTTTACGCTCTATACAGATCACGAATTCATGAACCGCAGTCTCCGTAGAGACCCTGGCTCGGAACTACTGTGATTGAATGATAAATATTGCATAAATGTGTGTTTGAGAGCTAATTGTTTTTGACAATCATTAATAATTATTATAAATTTATATATTATACAATACTATACAATAGCAATGCCTGGAAAAATCATGGATTATATGGAAAAATGCACGCATGAAAAGTAATATTCTTAAGATTTTATTAAACCTGGAAAAGTAAAGGGCAAGAAATTCAACCTGGAAAAGTAAAGAACAAGATATTCTAGTAAAGTAAAAAAAAAAAGAATTTTTTAGACTTAAAATATTGCAGCTAAAAATAAAATTTGAATATTGATAAATATTTTATTTATTATTTGCATATGTTGTTGTTTTTTGTTGAGTTAGAAAGGGTGTCAGTCATTGATTGAACTTATTTCCCCCGTATTATTTGCATATATTTATGTAGTGAAAATTGTTTGAATAAATTAATTCATTAGTTAGTTAGTTAGTAGATGAAATTAATAATTTTATAATTTACATCAAAATTAATAATTTTATTATATCATAATTAGGATTCTTTAATTCATTTTTATGTAAATTATAAAATTATTAATTCCATCTACTAACTAACTAACTAATGAATTAATTTTATTAAAACAATTTTCACTACATAAATATATGCAAATAATAGGGGGGAAATAAGTTCAATCCAGCGACTGACACCCTTTCTAACTCAACAATAAACAACAACATATGCAAATAATAAATAAAATATTTATTAATATTCAAATTTTATTTTTAGCTGCAATATTTTAAGTCTAAAAAATTCTTATTTTTTACTTTACTAGAATATCTTGTTCTTTACTTTTCCAGGTTGAATTTCTTGTCCTTTACTTTTCCAGGTTTAATAAAATCTTAAGAATATTACTTTTCATGCGCGCATTTTTCCATATAATATATATATGTATGTATACATGTATATGTATACACTTGTGCCCGATATTATTCATACCCCTCGGATCTTTAAGATTTCTATAAGAATATTGCTCAAACCAGAAGATAGACAATATTAAAGGGATTTCAAACAATAAATCAAGCATAAGCATTTAATTTAAACTCAACAAATAAATAAATTATGCAAGTTTTAAGCATTATACTAAGAAAAACAATAATGGCACTAGTTCAAAATTATTCATACCTCTCTTACTAATAGTCAATAGCATGCCCTTTATTCTTAATAACTGCCTGTAACCGTTTTGGATATTTATCAACAAGGTTTTTACAAGCATCAACACTGATTTTTGACAATTCTTCAATGCAGTAGGTCTCTTAATCCCTCAAATTTCTAGGTTTCCGCTTTTTAACCTCAGTTTTCAATATGTGCCAGAGGTTTTCGATAGGGTTCAGGTCGGGACTCTGGCTAGGCCATTCCAAAACATTAATGTGATTATCCTCAAACCATTTCTTGACTATTTTGGCAGTATGTTTTGGATCATTATCCTGTTGAAGGACCCAGTTTGGTCCTAAATGGAGCTTCTCCGCATCCTGTCTAATGTTTTTCTGGAGTATCTCCAAATATTGCTCCTTCTTCATGGTTCCA
>NC_136508.1:89534722-89627222 GCF_053919585.1 Euprymna scolopes | reverse complement strand
TAATCCAACAAACGAATCAACCAGCCCCTCTATTTTCAATCATACAACCAGCTATAATAATAATAATAATGATAATAATAATAATAATATTTTTCATAGCAGCCATCCTAACACTGATAACACTAATTATCCCCTCCAACCCAATCCTGCTACAATTACTGTCCTACCCTCTGTTCATCAAAATGAACAAAATTTAAATTCTCTTCCCAGTATAAATCAACAAATTAATATTAATTCTCGACCCCGAGTTATTAATAAAACATATACATATATAGGTGCTACTTCAACTTTAATAAAGAAAAGAATTTGAAACCACATTTCTTCTTTCAATAACCAAAATTCAAATAATAACCAGGGAACTTCTCTAACTACACTGGTTAAAAAGCTTAACTCTGTCAATACCCACTTTTCAATTAAATGGATCATCCTAAAAAAAGTTAAGGCTTACACTCCAGGATCTAAGTCTTGTCACCTCTGTACATCTGAAGCTATAACTATTATAACCTCCCCTCAAAATAGTAATATAATACACTCTAAAAACGAACTGATCTCCTATTGCAAACATATGTCCAAGCTTAAATATGGTAAATTTGAAATCACATAGCTATTAATTTAACCCTTCAAATATATATCTTTCCCCATAATTTTTTTTTTTTTTATAATCTTACCTTCTAAGCTTTTTATATTTAATTTTATTTGTTTTTCTTTATTTCTTTGGCCGGTTTTCCATCTGCTGTCTCCGTTTTATGGTATAAGTATACCTATTAATTAAATATATACATCAACCTACTCATTTTTATTCTATGTATTTGTTTACATATATTTCACTATATGCATTTACATACACATTAATTTGCCTTATTCCGGAGTTTGTAGATACCGGCCTTGCCCTCCCCTTATTTTGTATGTAAGTAGGTATGTTTTTGTTTCACTTCTATATGTCTTTGGATATGTGTATATATTTATGCATGCGTGTGTGTTTGTATATATATGTATATATATATGTGTGTGTGTGTGTGTGTGTGTGTGTGTGTGTGTTATTGTATATGTATACATATATGTATGGATATTTATATGCGTGTGTGTATGTATATACATGTATGTGTGCATTTGTGTGTCTATGTGTATAAATGTATGTGTGTATATATATCATTTTCTATTTATTTATTTTTTTTATTTATTTACTTTCACTTTTTTTTTTTAATATATATAACAGACGCCCCATTTCTTGAACTTGGCCATTTATTTGTTCTTCTGATCAGTTTTCTTAATTTAATTCTGGGACTTTCACGTGCATATCTAACCTGACCTAATTATTAACGCTAACTTTCGCGCTTTTTGTCTGGGTCAGTTTGACCTTGCTTTTCAAATTTAAACTTTCACCGCTTTTCGTTTTTTTTTTTGTTTTTTTTTTAAACCTCAATTTTTTTTATTCATCCAGCCTTGACAGACGTGTTTTAAATTTGATCTCCAGTGCTTTTCTTTTAATGATTTGGAATTCATTCCATTTGCGCTTTTTTCCAAGGAACTCTGCCTTTTGGATTATTTTGGACCATTTGGAATTTACCCATTGGATTGAAATTTTAAATTCGACCGTTTTGGATTTTACCATTTTTGGATTTTTACCCTTCACAGGACTATCCATTAATGTGAAATCTTTTTATCATTTTTCTTTTGCCTCCTGTTCCCCTTACCTCACCCTTTTTTTAACCAAGTAAGATCTGTGACTTACTTGTAGTTTCATTAAATACTTTTATATGCAAAATCCGATCCTGCATTTTGCTAATTCCTGCACTCTGATGAGAAGGAGAGTATTTCTTCGAAACTCCGCAGATTAAGGACTATCAACTTATCTTGTGCTTCCTTTTTTAAAATTAAATATGTTTTAAACTCTTTTTCAACATGTTTTATTAATTATTTGTTCATATTATAAGCTCTATTTCCTTTTCGGTTTTATTGAGCTTTTACATCTAGCTTAGTTTATTTTACTTGTAAATATTAACTCTTTAATATTTATAATATATTTTAAGTATACCATTTTGATTACCTTGGTAAACTTATTGTAATTTTTATTTTTATATAGATATAGATATATATATATATAGATATATATATAGATATATATATAGAGATAGAGATATGTATATATAGATATATATAGATATATATATATATATATATAGATATATGTATATATATATTTGTGTATATATATATATAGATATATACCTATCGATATATATATATATATATATATACAGATATATATCTATATATATATAAAGATATATATATATAGATATATACATATATATATGTTACAGAGAGAGAGAGATGTTACAGAGAGAGAAAGAGAGGGAGAGAGAGAGAGAGGTGAGTAAACGTGGAGGTAGACACATTTACCAGAACCGAAGGTCAGCTGACCAGATTACGTATATGTGACGTGGTTGGGGTTGGCTAGATCTGTGAGATTTGATTTGGGCTTTGAAGAAGACGGACGGTTTTTCCGTTGTCTCCCCCTCTTAACTGGGGAGGGGGGAGACGAACGCTGACGTGTATAGAAGAAGAACCCACACAAGCCGATTTCACTTCCACTTCTGCAGGACCTCTGGGGAAAGTGAAATAAAAACTATAAAACCCATTCATTGTCTTGGAGTGATAAATCTTCGTCAAACAGGTATCAAGTCTCCCTCCAGGATGAGAAATTTCCAGATGGTCCAACATCGAAGAAGCAGAGGTAGGTTCTGAAAATACATGTAACACACACAATTCCCTTTATGATAATCAAACACGCAACCATTTATATTAGAGACAATCATACGCACACGGAATCTTCTTATGTTATATAGAAAACGTAAATGGTGCCTTCAATGATAACCAATATATAACATATAGATATATATAGATATATACACACACACACATATATATATATACATTTATATATATAGATGTAAACATATATATGTATAGATATATACATATAGATATATATATATACATATGGATGCATATATACATATGGATACATATATACATATAGATATATATATACATATATATATATATATATATGTATATATAGATATATATATATACGTATATATAGATATATATATATATATGTATATATATATACGTATACATATATACGTATATATAGATATATATATATGTATATATATACGTATATATAGATATATATATACGTATATATAGATATATATATATGTATATATATACGTATATATAGATATATATATACGTATATATATAGATATATATATACGTATATATATAGATATATATATACGTATATATATAGATATATATATACGTATATATAGATATATATATATATATATATATATATATATATATATAGCTATATATAGATATATATATATGGATAGTGTTATAATGGAATAATTCCAGGAGGAAATCCAGATATGAGAGCTCAATGTGGTAATCAGAGCAATAACATAAAAATATAACACGGAAATTACATAATTGTCGATGCAATAATTTATTTAAACCTTATGGTATTTGCAAGCATCTAAACTAGACAATTACATTTTGGATACTGAAAAAAATAAAGAAAAAGAATCCGGCCCCAACGGTCAAAAACCAGAGGGGATAGTAGTAGCAATCCACTTAATACATTTTATAGTGAGGGTGGAAATTAAGTTAGTAGGGGAAGGGATTTTTTTTAAAACACAAACAAAAAGAACATTATGACACTTTACGACTGTCCGGTAACCCAAAGTAACAACAGACACACACACACACGCGCGCGCACAAACAAACACACACTCACACACCTAAATATGCACATTCTAGCCCATAAATTACTTGACACGCGTTTGCTAACCTAGGAAGAAGAGGGAGAAATATACGGATATAGAGAGAAGGAAATAAATAAACTGACAATCGGCTGTGCATAAGGGAAAGAGAAGAAGAAAGAAAAAGATAAGGAAGAGAGTGACCATCCGCTGCCTGTCATACGGTGTAATTTGGTCTAGATCTCTCAGAGACAAAGATTATAGGCGGTCATGGAGTTAAGAGTACTAGAAAATAATTCTATTAAAAGATACATATAAAAAAAATTATATACAAAGTTTTTAAAACTTTATATATAATTTTTTTTTATATATCTTTTAATAGTATTATTTTCTATGCATATGTATATACATATATATAGACATACATATCTATACATATATACACATATATATAAATATAATATATACATATAAAATAAAATATACATCATAATATACATGTATATACATACAAATATACAAGTATATACATACATATATATACATATATGCATATATATATACATACATATATACATCTTATACATATATATATATACATATCTATATGCAGATATATATACATATATGCATAAATATATATACATACATATATACATATACACATAAATATATATACATACATATATACATATACACACATATATACACACATATATACATACCTATATATACAATATATATATACACACATATATACATACATATACATACATGTATATACACACATATGTACATATATACATATATATACACATATACATATATATATATGTATACATGTATACATATATATATCCCTATATATATATACATATACATATATATACATATACATATCCCTACATATACATATATATATACATATCCCTATACCCATATACATATATATACACCTATATATATATACATATATATATGTATATATATGCATATATATATCCCTATAAATATATACATAGACATATATATATATCCCTATATACACATATACATATCCCTATATACACACATACATATATATATCCCTATATATATATACATGTATATATATATACATATATATATATACATATATATGCATATACATGTATATATATACATATATATGCATATACATGTATATATCCGTAAATATATACATATATATATATATATATATACATACATATATCCCGACATATATACATATACATATATATATATCCCTATATATAAATATATACATATATATCCCTATATACATACAAATATATATACATATATATGTATATATACATATGTATTTATACATATATATGTATATATACATATATATACATATATATATGCATATATATACATATAGATCTACATATATATACATATACATACATATATGTATATACATATATTTACATATATGTATATACATATATTTACATATATATATATATACATATACATATACGTATATATAAATATAGATCTACATATATATACATATACATACATATATGTATATACATATATTTACATATATGTATATACATATATTTACATATATGTATATACATATATTTACATATATATATATACATATACATATACGTATATATAAATATATACATATACGTATATATAAATATATACATATACATATACGTATATATACATATACGTATATATACATATACATAAATATATACATATACGTATATATAAATATATACATATATATAGATATATACATATACATATATATATGCATTTATATACATATATACACATATATATACATATATAAATATACATACACATATATATACATATATAAATATACGTACACATATATGTACATATATAAATATACATACACATATATATACATATATAAGTATACATACACATATATATACATATATATATATACATATATAAATATACATATATATATACATATATAAATATACATATATATATACATATATATATATGTATATATATACATATATATGCATACATATACATATATATGCATACATATACATATATATACATACGTATATATATAAATATACATATATATATATACATATATGTACACACACATATATATACTCGTACACATATATACACATATATACACATACATACATATATATACACATATATATAGCCATACATATATATATACATATATATATATATATATACATATACATGAATATATACATATATATACATCTACATGAATACATACATATATATACACATATATATACATAAATATAGATATGATGATTGCAACATCTTGTCAGACGAGTGCCACTCCCTCAGCCATTTAAAATTCATGAGCCCAAATGCCTGAGGGAGTATCTATACAAAGATGATGTTACAGAGTCTTAGCTTTGTACGATAGCTAAGTCTCTCTCTCGGTTCAAAATGTTGAGATCCAGCAACAAGCAATAGCAAGATAGCCAGCAACAAATTAAATTGCAGACCAGCTTAATGCGGGTACTGGTCTTCCGCTTTATGGTCTTTTAAATCAGAGATTTGCTTCTCCTAGAAAGGTTGCCTTCACCACAGCTTACGGGAGCCCTCCGTACCCCAATACACATAAACACACACAAATATACACGGTGCTATTTGGCCGTTGACCCAGAAAAAGAGTTCATTCGCCCTATACATATGTATATACATTTATATACATATATATATATATACATATATATATACATACATATATACACATATTTATATGCATATATACATATATATATATACATATACGTACATATATATATATATATACATATACGTACATATATATATACATATATGTGCATATATATATATACATATATATACATATTTATATACATATACATACATATTTATATACATATACATACATATATATACATACATATATGTACATATATATATACATACATATATGTACATATATATATACATGTATATATACGTATACATACATATATATACATACATATATATACATATATATTTACACATATATGATTATTGCAACGTCTCGTCAGACGAGTTTCACTCCCTCAGTCACTGAAAGTCCATGAGCCCGTAAATAACCTTTTTTTTTTTTTTTTTTTTTTTTTTTAGTCCTGCCAGCGAATTCACACGCTCAAGTAGACATAATGGTCAAGACGGCCCTTGGCATACATACATATATATACGTATACACATATATACTATCATATACAAATACATACCCAAATTACATACATATTCACATACATATACGTACACATGTATGCACATATGCATACATACACATAAAGTTACCTATATATACGTACACATACTTATATATGCACCTATACACATACATATATACACATATATACAAACACACATAAAGATGTATACACAATAAAGAAATAAAAATATATACACACATACATATGTATATACATATACAAATAGGTATACATACACATACATACAGTAGTACATTAACATACATACATGCATACATACACACATATGCATATATAGAATGATGGCAGATCAATTATTACATGCTTCCAGCATTTCAGGGCTACACACATGACTCTTTTTCCATCGTTACGGACAATTTTTTTAGACAAATTCCTGTGGAAGTATCTATACAAAGATGATGTTACAGAGGTTCAGCTTTGTACGACAGCTAAGTCTCTCTCTCGGTTCAAAATGTCGAGATCTAGCAACAAGCATGAGCAAGATAGCCAGCAATAAATCAAACTGCAGACCAGCTTAATGCGGGTACTGGTCTTCCGCTTTCTGTATGTTTTTTTTTAAATCAGAGATTTGCTTCACCCAGAGGGGTTGCCTTAACAGGGCTTTTGGGAGTCCTCTCCACCCCACACACATATCGAAATAAAGATATACACGTACACATACAAGCATGCATACAAACAGATGCACGCAAACATACATACGCAAGAACAAATACACATGACAACATGCACATACACTCATACATTCATAAATACACGCATGTACATACATATGCACACACACATACACATACACGTACATATATGAAGGAGCATTTATCATGACGATGATGATGATTGTTACGAATAGGTGAATTCAACATGAATAAAAGAGTAAAACAATCCCAAATACACAGAAGATAGAATAGAGAGACGCTCGCTTCTCTGTTATATATACATATATATATACATATATATACACATATAGATATACATATACACATATATATATATATATATAAATCATGGTGTATATATATATATACACATACATATATATATATATATATACTAATGATGGGACGATTCTAAAATGTTTCTCGCTTCCGATACAATTACAGATTCCTTTCAAAATTTCCGATTCCGCTCCGATTCCCGATTCCGATTCTGTGAAAATTTTTACATATTTAATGAGAGATTTGTTTTGTTTTGTTTTTTTTCTTTCGTAAATTTTCAAATTATTACATAAACCCCTGGGTAATGTCCGCGTATATTTTTCTCAAATGTTTACTCTCTAATTGATTAAAAATTATAAGACAACAAAACATTTATTTTGATTTTTAAACAAAGCTATATTGTATCAGTTCCTATTTACTGTATAACGTGCTACTTACATAAATAATTGAATAGTTGAAAATATTCGAAGATTGGTAGGCAAAATAAAAAAACGATGTAAGCACAACATATTTAACAACACCATCTCTCATTGTTACGAACGAATTTCTAAATAATAATGTTACTATTTAGAAAAAACATTTTTAACCTGAGACTGCGTGAGCTTTCTGTACCTTCTCTCTATGAATGAACTAAAATTTTTATTTTAATTATAAAAATTTGATAGGTTATTAAATTGATTTACTTTGCTCTAAAAAATAACCAAAACAAAAACAAAACGAAGTGAAAATGGTGATGATGACGACAACAACAACGACTACGACGACTTTGTAGATTAACACGCAGCTAAATCCCGATTCCAAAATGAAATATTACTTTTATAGATTACGTGATTTACTTTGCTATAAAAACAAAAACAAAACGAAGTACAAATGGTGATGGTGATGATGATTATGACGACGACGACGACAATAACAACGACTTTGTAGATTAACACGCAGCTAAATCCCTATATATAGTTATGAAGTATTACTTTTATAGATTACGTGTTAGAATAATTTTTTAAATTGACGGAAAGAAAAGCGATCATGGTACGTGTGCTGTTTACGTCCCTCATTAAAAAAACGAAAATTTCAAAAAACAATTTAGGGAAATGTAAACAGACACACACAAACATGTTCACTTTTATATATATACTAGCACGTTCTTCTAAAAAAACACTTAATTTCATCAAGTAGTTTTTTTTTTTACAGCTTGTTTTCAATCTCGGGAACATGGAATTTCTCTAATAAATCGCTTAATTGATATCAAAGGGAAGTAATCCATTATATTTCGACTAAAATCAATGCTAATGGTGTAGTTTAGATTGACTGTTTCGAATGCCTCGAATGAATGCTTTTAGCGATAAAAACAAAACTACTTGATTAAGTGAAATTTTTTATGAGAACTTCATTCCATAACGCGTACGTAGAATATAATTGTTTTTTTTTAATTTTCGTTTTTTAATGGGGACGTAAACTGCAAATGTACCGCGAGCATTTTAGAATTTGGAGTGTGAGATCAGTTTCAACTATAAATTTAACGTAAAATGATCATCGTTTCTGGCCACCCTAATTCTTTATGGATGTTAACTAAATTGTTTCCCACTAAATTAAGTTCGATTTGCAAAGTTGTAAAACCATGTGTAATCGCTTAAAAAGTAGACACCCCCCTTCCTCCAATAAGCGCACATAATTTAAAATTGGTAACACACTACAATGTTTTGGAAAAGCAGCTCATTTTACGTTAAATTTATTTGTGAAATTGACCCTCTAGTTTAAATTCCTAATCGTTTTATATTTATTTATTTTTTTTATAATCATGAGTGTTTATAGGCAATGTTTATATTTCATTTTTAAATAGTTACGTGTAAAACGGTACGAAGATGTAAATAATGTATTCTCGTGAAATTATCGGTGTTTTTATTCCGTTTTCATTTTTCGCCCATCGCAATTATAACTTTTTGTTGCGAAAAGAAAAGTTCGATTCTCCATTTTATAAAAGACACAGCCCTTTCCTACTACTAATCCAAATCCGTGATAATACAAAAAATAAAGCAATTATTTGTGTTTTTATGATTTTGCCGATTGGGTTGTGAGTCAATAGTAAAACAATTAGTTAACTGCTTTAAAACATGGCTGGGAAACGGGTGATCATTTTATATTAAATTTAGGAATTTAAGAAATTTGGGCAACGGAAAAGGGCCATTTTCGCCAGCTAGGAATAAAAGGGAAATTATTGAATAAATATCTATTGAAAATTAATTTGAGCCCGGTTCTTGCGGAAGAGGACTCCCTAATCCCCCACCCCAATTAAAAAATATTACTAATTGTTCTGTTTTGAGCTCTCGAATGCGGGAATTTTTCGGTTGTAATCGAGAATCTGCACAGAATTTTGGTTCGAAGTCAAATCGAGCGAAACATTAACAAAGTTTAGTATCTGTTCTGATGTTACACTTCACCTCTTTTCGTTCAATGAAGCAGAAATGACTGACGCAATTTTAATTTTTGTTCGGACCAAAAGTGCCCCTTTTGGGAGCTGGATATTCCCCATATTTAAAAACGACTTTGTGTCCAACTATACTTTCTGGGGGGGGGGGCGCAAGTAAATATAAACACTCAATATGTAAACAGTAGTACAAAGCATGTTCATAACTTATAGACATCGATTTTATTTGGTTTTAAAGAACCCTTCACATTTAAATTTTCTTTTTAATATATTTTTTTTTGGTGGGGGGGGCTTTTAAAAATACTCTTGGACAACAAGTTATTTTCAATCGATATTTATTTAATAATTGCCCGAAATCAGTGGCGTAGCTAGACCTTTTGCCGCCCGGGGCGGTAGTAAAATTTGCCCCCCCCCGGCATTTGGGTGCCCGGAAAATTCGTCCGTGGGAAATTCGCCCATTTTTTGCTAGGTAGGAAAACTGGTCCATTATTATTAAGTTAACATTTATTCTGTAGTTGCTTAATTTTCATACCTTGCGAAAATTAGTTCTACGGTATCTAATTTTCCTAAATTCAATTAAATTAAAATATGAAAACTGATTTTTAATATTTTTTATTCATTTGAGATTTTATCTGTTTTCCTTTTGTTTTAAGTAGATGGTGGGGGTTGCCCGGGGTGATTTTGTCCGATCCCCCAGCTAGCAATTGTAAAGTTTACAAGGAGTTATAAAAAGTATGCTACAAAAACAAACGTTTGATACTTTCAAAGTCTTAGCCTCATGAATTGGACAGTAATAAAATTAATGAATTCAAACTTTCGCATCTAATGTTATTTCCTCTTTGATGTCGGTGTATATACACCCAAATATCCAACTTTCTTTTCGCACCTATTCGATAAAAATTTATATGAAAGTTCCCCTTTAAGTATGAAATCTTTCTGAGGTCATTTTGTTTTTTTTGGTGCTTGGCCGAAGCCTGGGCTTGGCCCTATCCTGTTAGGTCAACCGGTCACTGAGTATATCTCCAGAAATAATTAATGCTTGCATTTTTTTAAACTTAGTGATTGAAATGAATTAAAGCAATTTATTCTCAATTAATGGAAATTTTGAAAACTCCAAACTGTTAAACTATTTATCAAGTAATAATTTACAATTGCGTTTGGAGTTTTCAAAATTTCCATTAATTGAGAATAAATTGCTTTAATTCATTTCAAGATCGGTTTTTAATGTAGAGAAAGTTCAACCTAGATTAACACAAAAAAAATTGCCTCAATCTTGAAGGATATATTATATATATATTTGTTTATATGTATATGTATGTATCTACATGTATGTATATATGTATGTATATATTTATATTATATATGTATATATATACATATATGTATATATATATATATATGTATGTATATATGCGTGTTTATATGTGTATGTGTGTTTATATATATGTATATATGCACGTATGTATGTATATATGTATATGTATGTATAAATATATATGTATATATGCACATATATAGTTATAAAATAAATACGTATTTATTATAATGCTCCCATAATGTTGAGCATAATGAGAGCCGAAAATGGCAAACGGCCGTAAGCGAATATAGCAATGGTCTTGTTTAAAATTAGATCTTGTGTACAATTAGAGCTGAGGTCGGTTTGGCAACGACTGCCGATTGTTCCCATTTACTTGCCTCTCCACGAGGGCAGAGTTAGACACAAGGCCGGTTTTTAATGTGGGGAAAATCCAGCTCCACAAAAAGGGGCACTCTGGATAGGAACAAAAATAAAAATTCTCAGTCATGAACGATTTCCCCATACTGACCGACGACAGAAAAGGAGAAGTGTATCATTAGAACAGATACTACACTGTGATATCAGCCCAAAGGCTGCTAATTGTTGTTAAAATATTTCTCCCTTGCTCTCTCAGATGATCGGATTTCGTTCCTAGCTGGAAGTAGTTGCTAAAGTCTAGCCGCACCGATGAGCTGTAAACAGCGAAACAGTCCTGTGTGTGAATGACTATTACACACACACACACACACACATATATATATATATATGTAATTTAATTTAATTATGTTTTTACGTGCATAAAATTTATTTTAGTTTATCTTATTTTATGCACGTAAAAAAATAATTAAATTAAATTAAATGCGTCCAAAAAGTTAGGGCGATTCATTCATATAATAATATGAATAATAAAGAGCTTATAGCTAAGGTAGCGAATGTATAAAAATATATAAAAAATGTAAACAAACGCTTATCGCGGAACAAACGCCAATAACAAAAGAATCTTAACCATATATATATATATATTAGTGGATGTATAACTACTTCATTTATTCGCATAAATTTAATATATGAAAGTATAGATTTATGCGTAAACTTTAAGTATTTACTTCAAAAGTGCTCAATACGTAGGTAGAGCTAGTTAGTAATTTATAAAATATATATGGCGATTAAGCTACACTGAATATTCTGCGTTTCATCCAACTATAGGATTCGTCAGGCTTATGCGCGAATTCTGTCGTTGCTTCTTGTTTTTATATATGTTGAGGATTTCTAGTCGGCCAATCAGCTTTCTAGTATCCACCGCGCCCCTTCCTACCAGCCAATGGGCATGCATTTTATCAAACAAAGGGTCTGTTTTAGAACTAGGTTAGTGGGTTTAGGTGGTCGTTCTCCTTTGTTTTTTTTTGTTTTTTGTTTTTTTTATACATATAAATATACCTATGTGCACACAACAATGCACATACATATACATATATATATACATACACATACATATATGTATGTGATCGTTTATGTATATTCATGTTTATTTAATTTATTTATTTGTTTTTTTCCTATTGTTATTGTTAGTTTTAAAGCTATTTTGTATCGCTATCCTAGAGTAAGTTTTATTTTGTGAACACAGTTGTTTGCTATTTCCCGCCTACAGTTTAATAGATTTTGAGGTTCTTTAAAGTACAGGATAGAAAATTTTTCATGGAGGCATAATTTACATGGGTCGTCTAAATGTCTCCATGTGGTAGCTTGTCTCATTATTTTCCATTCGACTACCGGCGAATGTCCGCTTTCTTTGAGTTCCCAGTATTTGTTCGCTAGTGTTGTTTTTATACGGTGTTTTTTATTTTTGAATGTGCTTTTGTGGTCATAGTATCGGGTTTTGAAATCTAAGGAAGTCATGCCTATGTAATATTTCTTGTTATTCGGGTTTTCTTTCGAAAATATTGTTGCTTGATAAACTACGCTTTTTGTTAGACATTTATTTTGGACTGGGCAAAGTGTGCGGTGTCTACAATTGCATTTATCTTGTTCGTTATTAGTATTTTTACTTATGGTATGGTTATTCTTGTCCGGGGTTGGTTTGTTATTATTATTATTATTATTATTATTTCTGCTAGTGTTGGTTTTATTTCTGTCATGGTGTCTACTTTTTTTTATTGTTTATTTTGTTGTTGTTTACATTGTTTTCATTTAGTATTTTGTTATTATGTGCCTTAATTATCATCTCTAAATTTTCGCAACAACTGTAAGATAACTTCAAGGTATTTTTATTGAAGATTTTGTGTAAGGGGTTGGTTGCGGGAAAGTGTTTTTCAATAAGATCTAGAAATTTCTTGCCAAGTTTTGTTTTTAACATTTGATTGTATGGGGCCGTATACCAAATTATAGTTCTTTTTCTTCTGTTTTTAATTTTATTATAGTTGTTGGTGTTTTGTTGCTTATATTTGATATCGATATTTTTGTATCCATTATTTTTTAGGGCTGTACGTTCATACAGTTTGACATCATAGACTTTTATCCCTCGATATCCGAAGAACTTTTTAACATTGCCTTAGAATTTGCCGAGGTATACACTGATATATCCTCAGAAGAAATCAACATAATTAAAAAATGTAGAAAATCAGTTCTAATAAATAACAATAACCAATGGATAAAAAATAAAATGAAAAATTCATTCGATTTGGCGATGGGTGCCAGAGACTCTGCAGAGGCATCAGATCTTGTGGGATTATTCATTCTATATACCCTCACAAGCATATTCGATACTACGGATATCGGCCTATATAGAGATGACGGACTAGCTATAATAAAAAACTCCAACAAAGTCAAGGGAGAAAACTTTAAGAAAATCATACACAAAGAAATGAAAAAATTAGGCCTAAAAGCGGACATATCAGCTAACATAAAAATAACAAAGTTCCTGGACGTCACGTTAAACTTAAATAAAAACACATATGAACCATACTTAAAAGATAACGCTACTCCAATTTACGTAAACCCTAAGTCCAACCATCCACCATCAATTATAAAACATATTCCTAACTCGATCGTAAGTAGACTCAGTAATAACTCAAGCGACGAAAATGCATTTAACAGGTCATCCAATATTTACGAAACAGCCCTAAAAAATAATGGATACAAAAATATCGATATCAAATATAAGCAACAAAACACCAACAGCTATAATAAAATTAAAAACAGAAGAAAAAGAACTATAATTTGGTATACGGCCCCATACAATCAAATGTTAAAAACAAAACTTGGCAAGAAATTTCTAGATCTTATTGAAAAACACTTTCCCGCAACCAACCCCTTACACAAAATCTTCAATAAAAATACCTTGAAGTTATCTTACAGTTGTTGCGAAAATTTAGAGATGATAATTAAGGCACATAATAACAAAATACTAAATGAAAACAATGTAAACAACAACAAAATAAACAATAAAAAAAGTAGACACCATGACAGAAATAAAACCAACACTAGCAGAAATAATAATAATAATAATAATAATAATAACAAACCAACCCCGGACAAGAATAACCATACCATAAGTAAAAATACTAATAACAAACAAGATAAATGCAATTGTAGACACCGCACACTTTGCCCAGTCCAAAATAAATGTCTAACAAAAAGCGTAGTTTATCAAGCAACAATATTTTCGAAAGAAAACCCGAATAACAAGAAATATTACATAGGCATGACTTCCTTAGATTTCAAAACCCGATACTATGACCACAAAAGCACATTCAAAAATAAAAAACACCGTATAAAAACAACACTAGCGAACAAATACTGGGAACTCAAAGAAAGCAGACATTCGCCGGTAGTCAAATGGAAAATAATGAGACAAGCTACCACATGCAGACATTTAGACGACCCATGTAAATTATGCCTCCATGAAAAATTTTCTATCCTGTACTTTAAAGAACCTCAAAATCTATTAAACTGTAGGCGGGAAATAGCAAACAACTGTGTTCACAAAATAAAACTTACTCTAGGATAGCGATACAAAATAGCTTTAAAACTAACAATAACAATAGGAAAAAAACAAATAAATAAATTAAATAAACATAAATATACATAAACGATCACATACATATATGTATGTGTATGTATATATATATATGCATATATATATATATATGTATATGTATGTGCATTGTTGTGTGCACATAGGTATATTTATATGTATAAAAAAAACAAAAAACAAAAAAAACAAAGGAGAACGACCACCTAAACCCACTAACCTAGTTCTAAAACAGACCCTTTGTTTGATAAAATGCATGCCCATTGGCTGGTAGGAAGGGGCGCGGTGGATACTAGAAAGCTGATTGGCCGACTAGAAATCCTCAACATATATAAAAACAAGAAGCAACGACAGAATTCGCGCATAAGCCTGACGAATCCTATAGTTGGATGAAACGCAGAATATTCAGTGTAGCTTAATCGCCATATATATTTTATAAATTACTATTAGTGGATGTATATATATCATGTAATATTAATCGAATATTTATTAAAATGAAAAGTAAGAGAAGTAAATCGAATTAACAATTTCGGGTTTGTTTTATTATACACATAGATTCGAAGAAAAACTGTAAAAAAATAAAAAAAATGGTGCCAGAGAATGCGGCAAGTTCGGGAAATTGACTTAAAACTAAATACATATTGAAAATACTCTTAGAAACCCAAGGAATATATGTCACCCTATGTCACTCTAACATATATTGAATGGATTTCATTTGTATTTTTCGCATATACCGATAGACACTATGTTTTTCTAACTGATTACACGTTTTAAGTGAGTAAAAAACACTAAAAACTTGTCGAGATAGGTAGAAGAGTAACTTATCTTGCTTTTGATAACATTTATTTGTTATATATTTTTGACAGTTTTTTCGAATCTATGTGCATAGTAAAACAACCCCAAAATGTCTATTATATTTATAAATAATAAATGTAAAAGTTTTAAAAACAAAACTCAAATGTATTATAAACGTAGAATAATTGTGTCCATACTTTTAAAAAAGTCAAATTTATTAAAATGTGCCCTAAATAAAGTTTTATGGTCTTCCTTCTTTTTATTTCAATTCATTCCTTTTTTTTTAAGTAGAAAATGTTTTCAATCAAATCGGAACCTGATATGCCCTCTTCAAGTATTCACATGTAGGTGTGAAATCACCAAAACCCATGAGAATGGCTTGTTTATGATCCTTTTAAACCAACCAATTCTAATATAAGCCAAAACTAGCTGACAAAATATGACAGTTCAGACTGACACACTCAACTTGTTACTACTGAATCTTCATAAGAAAAATTACTAAGGAACACCAGAACATCAGCCCAAGAGAAACTAATTCCTACTACCAGCAACAAAGGTTAGTGCCATACACATTAACATTTTCGTTTCTTTAAAATGCCCAAGTGGAAAAATAGTTATTAAAGTAGGCGAAAATATATTTAAGCCTGAGAAAATGTGCACGTTTCCTATATTGGGTTTACACTGTTTTCTTAACGATGGCAATGTCAAGTCTTTCTTTATGAAATTGAAATTGTAGGCTCTTCAATATATTTTATTTTGGTGGTAGGGAGACTTAAAAATATATTTAGATAAATAAATGCGTTAATAATTATCTAAAATTTACATAGAAAGAATAAACGCTATTCTGTTAGTCAATGGCTCTTCTGTTGGAAATGGGTGATAATCTTAAATCAAATATATATGAGAAACTGATTCCCCACTTTAATTGCAATAACCCTTATCCCTGAGTGGCTTCCGGGCCTTGATAAGCGGTGATCACTGTATAAAAAAAAATAAAATAAAAAAAAATAATTCCTAAAATAATTTTCTCATTATAACAGTTTTTCAAGATATTCTTATTTACAAATTTACCAATTGTTCATCAAATTATTTTATATCAAATTAGTATTAAAATTATTCTTTAAATTTCTGATACGATTTTAAAACTGTTTAAACTTTTGAATGTAATGAGTTTATTCTTTTTAATATTAAACATAGAACTAATTTAAACAGAAAAATATGTGAGAGCCAAAGTATATTTTTCGATTTGGTTTCATTATTAACGTTTTTGCTTCATCATCGCTAAGAAAATACTACAAAATTAATAGAGAAATAAAAATGCAAAGATATAGATGTTAACATCTTCAACATATGAAATTTTGGTACTAGTGCATGAGCTGGCCTGGGCGTGGCTTATCACTCGCTCGGATTTCTCCGTAAAATGACGTCACATGCTGCCATCTGACTGAGAAAATGGACGAGGGGTGGGGGTGGGGGGCATACAGAGAGAGAAAACGCAAAAAAATAAATGGCCGAAAGGGGGGGGTCTAGCAGCGCCAAATACAAGTTTCCAGAACATTTCAACACGAAACTGCTTGAAAAATTAATTCTAGCATTTTCTTTAATTACTATAAAATTAATATAGTGGTAAAATTATTTTAAAAAAAAGAAAACAGAAGCCAAATTTGAAGCCAAATTAAAAAAAAAGAAGGCCAAACCATTTCCAAAAAGGTCAAATTCACGAAATTAGCCATTAAAAGAATAATAAATGGTAACATTATCAATAAAATTTACTTTCCAACTTATCTGCATCATTCGTTGGTATTTTTAAGTAGTTTTAAGTGCTTTTTATTTCATATCGAATGTTAGAGCGGAAATGCCAAGTTCTAAAATGCTGTAAAACATACCCTGTTTTTTTTGTTTTTTTTTTTTTAAATAATTACTACTTTTTTAAATAGAAAAATGAATGATGCAGGTAAGTTGCAAAGTAATTTTTATTGTCAAATAATAACAGAAAAACTTACCGTAATTATTTTTCACATGCATGGGAGTCAAATAGAAGAAAACTTGTCGTAATGTTTCCAAGGAAAAAAGCTAAACAAAAAAAAAAATGGACGACTGGGGGGGGGGGGCTAGCAGCAGCAGAAGCGCCAAATACAAGTTTCCAGTGCTTGAAAAATTAATTAACGAATAACACCGACCACTCTAATTTGTTTTTTTTTTATAGGTAATTGAGGTCGCTGACAACGAATCTGATAGTCAAACTTGGGGCAAATTTACCGTTTGCATGGTATTTACCCCTGAACCCACGAACTACTTTTGACCATTTTGCAGCTTCCGTTTATGCTACGCGCATACAGGGGGGGGGATGTGATGTTGGGGACTTGGCATTTCCGCTCTAACATTCGATATGAAATAAAAAGCACTTAAAACTACTTAAAAATACCAACGAATGATGCAGATAAGTTGGAAAGTAAATTTTATTGATAATGTTACCATTTATTATTCTTTTAATGGCTAATTTCGTGAATTTGACCTTTTTGGAAATGGTTTGGTTTCTGTTTTCTTTTTTCTTTTTTTAAACCAGACCTTTTATTTTTAAGTGAAACTGGCATTGGACAGGCTATTTCCCTAGATGAGTTCGCAATTTCAGGATACTCTAACTTAACTTCTAAATCTGACCCCCAAGATCGTCATGGGCATGGAATATGTGCCTATATTAAAGATAGCTTTCCATGTGGGAGGGACATCTCCAGGGAAGATCCTAACTTACCCTATATGTGCTTCCGGGTTGCTTTAGCTCACACTACTGCATTTATATTTACTCTCTATCGCCCCCACAACAGCGGAGTTACTATCTTTCAAAGCATATCTGAGAAAATTGACCAAGTCCTTTCTACTTATCCTTCAGCTAACATTCACGTATGTGGAGACTTCAATGTTCACAACGTCGAATGGTTGACCCACTCAAACAAGACCGATGATGAGGGGAGGTTCTGTCATGATTTCTCCATTGCCTATGACCTCACTCAGATTGTTCAGGAACCTACCCGTGTGCCCGAGAATGACGGCCAGTATGCGAGCCTACTAGACCTTTTTCTCACAACTTGCCCTGAACTATGTTCAGTTTCTGTTCTGTCGCCTCTTGGATCTTCCGACCACTCTGTTGTATCAATTAAGATAAAAATGAAATGTAATAAGTCCCCAGACGTACCTCTTCATCGTACAGTATATCGATACACTAAGGCTGACTGGGATAGCTTCCGTACATTTATATCTGATCTACCTCTGCATTCCATGTTTAAAAAGGATGTGTCCTCTATAGTATTAGACCTAACTGAAGGGTTAATTGTAGGTATTGACCATTTCATACCCTCTAAAAAGTTTCAGCAAAAACCTAACAGCCAGCCATGGTTCTCTCCAGAATGTGCTGCTGCCATTGCGCACAGAAATCACTTTTTCCACTGCTTCAAACGTAATAGATGTATGGAAACTAAAGCCGTTTTCAGGACTGCCAGCAACCATTGTAAGAAAGTAATAAGGAACGCAAGAGAGTTGTATGCTCAATCTGTTAAGTCCAAAGTAGCTGAGCAGCGGCTTGGTTCCCACCAGTTTTGGCAAATAGCAAACAGAATCCTGAACAGAAGCGTGTGCTCCATCCCAACTATTATCAATGGACCTGAGGTAATCTCGTCAGCATCAGACGAAGCCAAACTCTTTGTCAAGAACTTTGCAGCTAATTCTACCCTTTGCGATCAAGGCCGCCAACCCCCAATATTTCCTCCTGTATCAGAAAACACGCTATGTGATATACGTATATCTGTACGTGATGTTGCGAAGCTAATCAAAAACCTTGATTCGAGTAAAGCAACTGGCCCTGATGGTATTCCAATTATAGTACTCAAAAAACTTCAACCTGAATTAGCGCCCATACTTACAAAACTGTTTAAACGTTGTCTTAAGGAGAATAGTTTCCCATCTCCCTGGAAAATCTCATCAGTATGCCCTGTATTTAAGAATTCAGGTGATCGCTCATCCCCCTCTCAGTACAGGCCAATAAGTCTCCTGTGCGTCATGAGTAAGTTGCTAGAATCTGTGTTAAATACAGAAGTAATCAAACATCTCAACAAAAATAACCTTCTTAGTGACACTCAATATGGTTTCCGTTCTGCTAGATCTACAGCAGATGTCCTTACAGTTATATCGCATAGGATTAGCAAATCTCTCGACGGTGGCAATCTTTCTAGGGCAATTGCTCTTGACATATCTAAAGCCTTTGATAGGGTATGGCATAAAGGTTTACTTCATAAGATCGCTAGCTATGGTATAGCTGGAAAAGTCTTCTCAATTATTAAATCATTTCTTTCTGATAGGTTCATAAGAGTAGTAGTTGAGGGGCAAAAATCAGAAGCTCACAGTATTAATGCCGGTGTCCCTCAGGGATCCATCCTGGGCCCAACTCTTTTCCTGATCTACATTAATGATCTTCCAAATCATATCCTTACATCATTTGTAGACATTTATGCTGACGACACTACCATTTATGGTACCACATCTAAGACAGTAAACGACCAAGTTCTCTCCAATTCTCTCTCCTCTGATCTTGAGCACGTAGTACAATGGGGAAAGGAGTGGCTGGTTACTTTTAATGCATCTAAAACCAAGCTTCTCTCTTTACATCATCAACATTCTAATTCACATTTGTCATCAATTGAAATGAATGGCTCTCGTCTTCAGGAGGCCTCAAGTTTTGACAAGCTTCTGGGCTTGACCATTACTCCTGATCTTAAATGGAACACGTATATCAAATCTGTTGCCAAGGCCGCTGGAAAAATGGTGGGATCTTTCTATCGATCCAGTAGATATCTCACTGCTGATGCTATTCTCTACCTATATAAGAGCCAGGTACGTCCAAGGATGGAATACTGTTGCCACATCTGGGCAGGAGCTGCTAGAAAGGACTTGTCCTGCCTTGATAGAGTTCAAAATAGACTTCGTAGCCTCGTAGGAGATGTCCTTTTCTCCTCCTTGCAACCTCTATCTCACAGAAGAGATGTTGCGAGTTTGTCTCTGATGTATCGTTATTTTCATGGAAAGTGTTCAACTGAGCTTCAATCTATGGTCCCCCCTCGCCAAACTTTCACAAGAAACACTCGTCTAGCTGTAAACACTATCAATAATTTCCCCCACTCTTTATCTGTGCCTAAACCTAAACGTAGATTCCATGAACAAAGCTTCTTTCTTAGAACTGCACGCCTGTGGAATTGTCTTCCGTTTTCCTGCTTTCCGGCTGACTACAATATGGTTGTGTTCAAGTCTAAAGTAAATAAGTTCTTGATGAGCCGTTCCATATAAGTTATTAAATTTACCAAATTTTCATTACTAATGATTACTATATTGACCAATTTCTACTGTACACTCTTTAACCCTTATCCTTGAGTGGCCTCTGGGCCTTGATAATGTGGTGATGCCTTTGTAAAAAAAAAAAAAAGAAAAAAAAAAATAATAATTTTACCACTATATTAATTTTATAGTAATTAAAGAAAATGCTAGAATTAATTTTTCAAGCAGTTTCGTGTTGAAATATTTTGGAAACTTGTATTTGGCGCTGCTAGCCCCCCCCCCCCTGTCGGCCATTTATTTTTTCGCGTTTTCTCTCTCTGTACGCCCCCCACCCCCACCCCTCGTCCATTTTCTCCGTCAGATGGCAGCATGTGACGTCATTTTACGGAGAAATCCGAGCGAGTGATAAGCCACGCCCAGGCCAGCTCATGCACTAGTACCGAAATTTTTCTTTAATTTTCAATTTGGCATTTTTGAGGGGCCTTTTTTTTACAGCAAAAGAGAGGCTTCATTTAAGAATTTAGCCTTTTTTTCTTAAAAATATATTTAACAAAATATTTTTACTTATTTACTTTTGTTTTAAAACAGATAATTGATTTTTCTAAGTGTTCGTTTTCTACCGAGCTGGATAACTTTTTGGTATTTTAACTTATTTTAAAGCTTTTATTTAGTTACGTGAGAACACGAGAAAATATCCGACATTTCACACATTTTTAAAACCATTTTGGAGGTTTTAATAGGAAATTGACGTGATTTGGGGGCTTGTTTTACAAGCAACACAGATTCGAAAATGTCTCAAACAACAAATATATAATAAATAAATATTAGCAAGGGTAATATAAGTTACTCTTCTACATAGCTGGATAAGTTATAATGTTTGTACTTAATGTAAAATAATAAACGTGTTTTAATTTTTAACTACTCTGTATTTGTTATGAATATGTTAATAATGAAATGAAAAGAATAAGAAATGTTTTTTTTTTCAACTATACTGTAGTTTTACATGAGATTATACAAAAGATACGGTAAAAATTGAATTTCATTGTCCTTTTTCTGCATAATGACAAAAAAAACCAAGAAACTTTTTTTTGTTTTATTTTAAAAAATGAATGAAACAAATGTTACCAAAGGCAAGCTAAGTTACGTTTTTACCTTACTAGATAATTTTTTTTTCAGTTTTTAATTTATTTATTTACATTTTTTAATACTACTTTTATTCTTAACTAAAAACAGACATCAAAATTGCTTTGTTTGATATTCTGGAAAATTACATTATTTTTTAGTTGTTTAATTTGATTCTGTTTGTTTTATTTTTCTTTTGATTGTTTTGTTTTGGTAATTATGTTCCTATTGGCTATAAAAGTTAATTGAATCATTTATTGGTGTTTTAAAGTAGTTTGAAAAGCTCTTTCCCCCTTAAGTTTCTATTTTACGGGATGGGGGGGTAGTGACGGGTCTCGCTCTCTAAGTATATATGTATTTTTAGGGATAGGCATCTAAGATTTTATCGGGGGGGGGTGTCTCACCTTTTGTGGTACTATTACGGAACAACACAAAAGGTGCTTATGCAGAGAAATAGCGTGCTATTTCTTAAAATAGTATTTAAATTTTTTTTCAGATTATTTACGTGAATTTTAAAATGAAGAGAATTAAGGAGAGTGGTGCGGCATTCCGTAAAAAGCGAAAAACAAAAGAAGAGGAAGAAAACAAGAATAAAGGCACGTTGTTGAAATTCATCAAAAAGACTTCTATGGCCGAAATGACGGAAACGAAAGTCGAAAATCTTGCTGAAACCGAAGATGAAGTTAACGTTGATACTGTTACATCGGAAGTCAACATTGCCCGCGTTGATACATCAACAACTGCCAATGATGATGTGCGTGAAGTTGAAGAATTGGAAAGGCAATCACTGGTTGTCGCGACCGATTTTACAGATGTTGGTCTATGGCCTATTGAGATTAGTCATGAAATTCGCGCTATGCTTGTTCGGCAGGGATCTGCCGCTGTGCAGCACCTTGATCATGAATTCAAGGAAATAGTGCGACCAGGGACAAAAACAAAAGGCGACGTTAGAAAGCTAACAAAAACTGGTTCTATCAGGTATTGCGGAATGGTGAGAAAAGTTTGTGAACTTGAATGGTGTATTCTCCTGCCAGAGAAGCCTTATTTTGCTTCTGCTGCAGACTATTTTCAATTGGACTCTCGAGTTTTTCTGCTGATGTGGATTTCAAGAATTGGTGGAAATTAAATCCAAAAGTACATGAACATGAAGCAAGCACATCTCATGCTCAGGCGTTTCTTGACTGGAATGAGCTAGAGATCCGACTTGCTGAAGGAAAGGTAGTTGATAAAGCTGAGCAAAATATCATTGAGAAAGAAACAAAGAAGTGGCGAGAAATCCTAGCTAGATTGCTGGACATTATCAGATTTCTCGCCAAGCAGAATCTGGCGCTACGAGGTCACCGGGAAGACATCCATAATGATGAAAGGGGTCAAGAAAACAAAGGAAATTTCTTGGAATTGGTAAATCTATTGGCTAAATATGACCCTGTACTCCGTGAACATTTGGTTAAAGTTAACCTAGGGAAGAAATTCACTATTTCTTATCTGTTACCAGAAATTCAAAATGAGTTTGTGAGCATTTTAGCAAAGCAGGTCAGAAAGAAAATTATCGATCAGATAAAGAAAAGCAAGTATTTTTGTATAATTTTTTATAGTACTCCCGATGTATCTCACAAGGACCAGATGAGTGAGGTGTTGCGCTACGTGAAAGTTGACAGAAATGAAGTGACGGTGGAGGAGTCGTTTCTCCGCTTCATTGAAACAAAGGGTACAAGCACGAAGGACATTTCTGAACTCATTTTGAGAGAATTGGAGAATGATGAGATACAGATTGGTTACTGTATTGGCCAGGCATTTGACAATGCCGCTGTTATGGCAAGTCACCGATCGGGTGTGCAGAAACGAATCTCTGAAATCAACCCAAAAGCTCTATTTGTGCCATGCACAACCATTCACTAAATCTGGCTTGTGTACATGCAGCTTCAGTAGCGGTTCACTCTGTTACATTTTTTGGCATACTGGACCGGTTATTCTCGTTCTTTTCTGCATCTACACATCGCTGGGACGTCTTGATTCAGTTGACCGGTCTAAGTATCAAACGGACTGTGGATACTAGATGGAGTAGTCGAGCAGATGCTGTAGATGTTGTGATAAAAAAATATTGGAAGTCGTCATTGCCCTGGAACAGCTCACAGAAGAAGGAGAAAATGCAACCACAAGATCAGATGCATCTTTAATAATTCTCAACTCGGTACTATCGTTTCCGTTTCTTTTATTTCTGAACCTTTGGAAAACTATTCTCCCAGAAATCAATGATGCCCAGAAATATCTTAAAAAAAAAGGGCTGGATCTGCAACAAAGTTCTGTCAGGCTGACGGCGTTGAAAGATTTCCTTCTTCAGAATAGAGAAAAGATAGTGGACACTGCAATAGACGAGTCAAAAACACTCTGCTCTGAAATGGGGATAAGCATGGAGCGTCGTATTCGCAAAAAGAAACGAATGCATGGTGAATGATTGACTGATGCAGTGCTGAGTTTTGATACTGAGTTGAGACGGGAAATGCTGTCTGTCATAGACAGATTGACTGAAGGCATATCTTGCAGATTTCAACAAGTTCACAATCTTGCAAATAAATACGCTTTTCTTATACCGTCAAATCTGCTTGATGATAATTATGATTGTCAGCTTGGAGGATTTGACGAAGATATAGAAAAAGAGAAATTCTTTGCTGAAAGGAAGAGGTTACAGTATGTTGTAAAAGCTTCAGAAAAAGACAAAATCGATGGACCTCTTGAACTTTTGAACTTTATACAAAGATACCAACTTGGGGATTCCATCCCTAATATTGTGATCTCGCTGAGAATTTTCCTCACCAGAGCTATTAGCGTTGCTAGCTGTGAGCACTCTTTCTCAAAACTGAAGCTCATAAAAAACTACCTTAGATCAGCAATGAGCCAGACAAGACTTACAGACTTGGCAATCCTCTCAATAGAGAGGGAACTTGTCGAGGAAGTGAATTTTGATAGTCATTGATAACTTTGCCGAAAAAAAGGCGCGAAAAATCTGTTTGTGAATTTTCAACTGACTTGATGCCTTGCGACAGTTCTCTCACAAAAAATAAATTTATAGCCTTATAAATACATTTATTTAAAATATATTAAAACTATTTTTAAAAGAGTTGAAACGTTATTAACAACAACAAATTTCTGAAAACCGAGCGATTACACACACGGTTTTAAAAAAGTACCGCTACAAGACGTTTTTTCTCTTCGGAGGGCTCGACCTCTTAATAATAACATTATGACGACAAAGAAAAGAAAACTACATCGGACTATTCTCTCCTTGATACATCCATGTGATTTGGCGAAAATTCGGACTTTAACAACAACGACAAAAAGTAAATAAAAATGATTTTATCATTTCATAACATTTTCAGGTTTTCAAATGTTCTCATTTAAATTTATTATTATATTTGCTTGTGTAGCTAATTCATTTAATTTAACATTTTTTTTATAATTTGAATTATAAGTTTTTGTTTTGAAAAAATATTTGGTTTCTTTTATTTGCGTACCCAGTCTTTATTTTATTAGTGGTTCAGAGGCTAGGGAATGAGGGTGGAGAGTTGTGTTTCGATTTCGATTCTAGCTCATGGCACCCAACTCATATATTATTATTGAAAAGAAATTTCAATTATTATTATAATAATATTCAATTATTATTGAAAAGAAATTGTTAAATTAACTGGCTACGTATACAATTACGTAGCCAGTTAATTTAATTTAACAATTTCTTTTCAATAATAATAAGTATGTAAACATTAATCTGAAGGGAATTGTGTGAACATTAATCTGAAGAAAATTATATAATTGTTTTAATAAATCTTTGGTCTTCTTTGACGAGTACTGTAATACGATGAAAATCTTGGACTAATAGCTGCAGTCTAACATTAGTTCCATGAAAATAAATATTTTGAGGGCTTTTGGAATTTTGAAGGTTAACAGATTATCAAATGCGGGGGGGGGGGGCAAATCTTACGATCGCTGCGGGCGGCAAAGACTGTTGCTGTTTAATTTTTCAACATTTTTCAGAACATGTAAAGCAACTGCTTTCTTTGAAAGGTTACACAGAGAATTTATGCAATTAAAAAAAATTGTTTTACAAATAAAATAAATTTACATCGTATTTTGAGGTTATTCTCATGTTAGTTTTAGTGATAATTTAAAAATAATAAATATTTATAATTAATACCAATAATGAAAAATTAAATTAAAAATTTAAAAGAATCGGTTTTGGAATCGTAAAATAGGGACACATTTTTCCGATTCCGATACCTTATGGCCCTGAGGTTTTTTTGGTTGGTTTATAGATGGAGAAGGGGTGAAGGAAATGAGGCCATAGAGGTCACAACAAAGAATACATTTAATTGACAACGTTTGAAGTATGTAGAATCTGACTCCATGCAATTAAGGACAGACGAATATTGAAGGTTGAGAACCGGTTTTATTTATTAATGACAGTTTTAATTAGAAGAGGTAAAGTGTTCGTAGGATGTTTGTAGGTGTGTATGCATTGATAAGGAAAGAACTTTTGTAGGCTTGTATAATTTAACAAAGAATGAATGTTCGTAAGCGTGCTTATGTTTTCGGACGATGGGGGTGGTCAGTGGGTGGCCGGTCGTGCTACTGTCGGTGATATGTGTCCTGGCTTTTAACTTGAGAGCGGCGACTTCTTTCCTCAACAGCTAGCAGCACGGCGTCTTCCCTCCTATGTTTTTCTCCTTTTTTTTTCTTTTCTCTAAAAATAACTCGTTTTATAGGGGCACATCGGCTCCCACTAACTGTGATATTTTAGGCGTGGAGCTCTGCCATTGGTTGATAATTCTTTTGTGGTTATCTTATTTTTCTTTTTCCAAACGGAAACGATGCGTGGAGCCATGTGCAAAAGACGATTTTTCATTTTGTCTCTTATGCTGGATACGTTAGCATCCGGTTTGCTGCTAATTCTCATCATGTTCCCACACACATCGCCACCCAAAATAGCGGAGCTATCTCGAGAGTGTCCGTGAGGATTTTGGTGGATAGTAGTAGTCTATGCTTTTGCGGTGTGGAGTGGGGGAGCGAACATTTTGGAAAATTATGGGTTTTTGTTCCTACCCCCTTTATATATAGTAGACGTGGTCCTTGTGTTTCGCAAAGTGAACACGTCTACCTGAACGTGTTACAGTAGGTTCATTTGGTGAGTCTTCTATGTCCTGTGTTGAGGCGGACATGTCTCCTGGTGTAATGTCATCTGTTGTCATCAGTTCGGTGTCTTCATTGTTTGTGTTTCTGTTGTTATTGGAATTACTGAACTTGACTGGTTTTAGTCTTTCTACTGAGACTGTTTGTATATCTCCCGATGGCAGTTCGATTTGAAAGTGCTTGTTTTGCCTTTGGATGACCCTATGTGGTCCAGAGTATGGAGCTTCCAGTGATTTTCGAATCCTATCCCTTCGAAGCCACACATGGGTTGCCGATTTTAGCTCTTCTGGTATGAATGCCTTTTGTGCTGTATGTAGCTGTCCTTCTGAGAGGAGAGCCATATCCAACTTTTGCATCTCTTTGGCCATTTTTCTTATGTCTTCTCCATGTAGATCTGGATTTTCTTGGCTCATTATTAGTTTTGGCAGTAGTAGTTGGGTCCCTGTAACTGCGGCAGCAGGGGAAAATCCTTGGTCGTTAGGCATGTTTCTAATGCCGAGCAGTACGATTGGTAGTGCATCAAGCCAGCTCTGCTGTCATGTCATGATTGCAGTCTTTAGGGTCCGGTGTAGCCTTTCGATCATTCCATTGGTTTTAGGATGATACGCAGTCGTGCGGAGTCTGTGGAATCCGATTATCGTGGATAAATCTTTGAACAGCTCACTCTCAAACTGGCTTCCTCGGTCTGTAACCACATGTAATGGAACTCCAAAACGGGAGATCCATATGGTTAAGAATGCTATTGCGATGGTAGAGGCAGATGTGTTCTGCAGAGGTGTGGCCTCCACCCATCTTGTTGCTCTGTCAATGCATGTCAGTACATATCTTGCTGGAGATGTGTATACACCATCATATGTGGTGGCGGGTGGTAATGGTCCAATGATGTCGATATGTACTGTTTCGAATCTCCCAGATGGTAGGGAGAATGGTGTGGTTTCTGTTTTGGTGTATCTGGAGATTTTATGTTGCTGGCATTGAAGACAGCCTTTAGCCCAATTTCGTATATATTCGTATAATTTCTGTCCATGTCTGGCCAAAAGTATCTGGATTTTATCAACTTGGTTGTTGGTGTAGGTCCTGGATGCGAGATGTTATGAAATGTGTCAAAAATGTTCCTGCGTAACGGTTCGGGTATGTACGGTCTGGGAGTAGGTGTTGATATGTCACACCAGATGGATGACCCTTGTAGTTCGTATGGCTTTAACTGATTTTCGTATTTACGGAGTTCATCGTCAGTTTTCTGTGCTTCGCAGATGGCTGGTAAATCGCAAGGATCAATGGTCACTGCGCACATTGGTCGAGATAGGCAGTCAGCAACAATGTTGTCTTCTCCTCTGATATACAACACATCTACAACATATTCTGTGACGATTGACAGATAACGTTGTTGTACATCAGATTTCATTGGTGTCTTTTTTTTAAATGCTAGGGACAATGGTTTATGATCGGAGAAGAGGGTCACATTCCTACCTTCTATTTGAGGTTTGAAATGCAATACCGCTTGGTATGCTGCTAACAGTTCTCTGTTAAAGGTGGAGTATTTCTTTTGGCTCTTCGATAGCTTTCGTGAGTAGAATCCAATAGGTATCGATTCACCGTTTACTATCTGATTCAGTGCTGCTCCTACCGCATAGTTGGAGCTGTCTGTGACCAAGTGATATTGTGTGGCCTTCGGATCAGGATGTGTCAATGCGGATATTTCTGCTAGGATGGTTTTTATTTTTACAAATGCTTCTTTTTGGGTGGGCCTAATTCCAGTGTTTTAGCTGCGGGATTGTGTTTAATGGCTTCTGTCAAAGACAGTAGCACATCTGCAGCCTGTGGGATTAATCTTCTGTAGAAATTGACTATTCCCAGGAATCGCCGGAGCAATTTAGAGTCTGTTGGCTCTGGAAAATTTTTTATATCTTCCACTTTCCGTGCCGTTGGTGTAAGTCCTTCAGCACTTACATTGTAGCCCAGAAATTCAATGTTATCTCTGAAAAATTGGCACTTGTCGACAGAGATTTTAAGGTTGTTCTCTTCAAGAAGTGAGAGAACTTTTCCAAGGTCATTGTGGTGTTGTTCCTCAGACTCTGAAAACACCAGGATGTCATCGATGTATACGAAAACGCAGCCCACCTCTCTGAGTATGTTGTCCATAAATCTTTGGTAGGTTGAACTGCTATTTCGCAACCCGAAAGGCATAAATACATATTCAAAAAGGCCAAATGGTGTTATCACGGCAGTTTTTTCAATATCGGCCTTCTGAATGGGAATTTCATGATATGCTTGTAACAAATCAATCTTTGAGAATACTCTTCTTTTTAAAAAGCTTGGCTTCGAGGCTGTTAATGTTCGGGATTGGGTATCTGTCTGGTCTTGTCAGGTGGTTCAGGTATCTGAAGTCACCACACACTCTCCATTTTCCGGGGGTTGATTTCGGAACTAGGTGTATTGGTGAGGACCATCGGGATTTCGATGGTCTTATTATTCCAGCCTTTAAGAGTTCTGTGAATTCTTGTTTTGCCACCTCATATTTCTCTTCGGACAGCTGTCGGACCTTGGCGTAAGTTGGAGCACTATCTCCAGTGTCTATGACATGGGTTACTCTTGTGTTAGATGCTGGACGTTGTTCTGTGCGTGGTGTGGTAAGCTTGGGGAATTTTTGGAGGAGAGACTGCATCGTTCCTGGTAGACTGTCATGGTTGTTTACCGTTATATTTTGTATCTGGGCTGTGACCCGTCCACCTTGTACATACCGGTGTGTTGTCTCATCCACCAGTTTACCATCGCTGCAATTCAAGATGAGACCGTAGTGCCGAAGAAAGTCTGCACCTAAAAGGGGGTTGACAGTGTCCGCGATCACAACTGTCCAAGGGTATGAACGGCGTAAACCTGGAATAATAATGTCCACTTGTATTTCCCCAAAGCATTTTATGGCATCTCCATTGGCCGATGACAAACGTACCGGTGTGGAATTGATGGTTATATCAGGTGCCAGACTGTGTGGTAGTATTGTTACAGAGGCACCTGTATCTATTATGAAGTTAACTATATTTTGTCCGATTTTGGTGGCAACCTCAAATAGTTAGGGGTTGTCGGTTGCTGTTCCAACTCGCATTATAAGTTTCCCGAAGTTTGGTTAGGTTGCCTGACGGGTGATGATGGTCTTGATGTAGGTATTATTTTGCAGTTCGATTTTTGTGGCCATCTGCACCATAGTTTGCAGGTCCTCGATTTTTCCGCAAAGTACAAGAGTCCACGACAGATTTGGGGTTTCTGGTCCTCATAAAAGGGTCGTACATTATTGTGTGTTCTTGTAGCAATGCTGGTGGAAGCTAAATTTCCGTTGGCTCTGGGTGGTGGTGCGGTAACATTGTGCACATACTTTGGTCTCAGAAAAGGAACTATTTCATCCGCCAATGTACCCAATTCATATACAGAGGCATTTTTTACCGCTGCTATAACCGGGGTTATTTCGGTGGGCAGTGCCTGAATGAATTTGTGGCACACGAGTTCCTCTCCAACACCTACTTTACTAGCTGTCGCCATCAGTTGCTGTAAATATGTGGACGGTTTTCCTGTCATAGCTGTGGCGCCCATAAGTCTGTTGAACAACTCAGGTTTTGATTGTTCATGCATATTTATCACAGCCTCTCTCAGTTGTGTATAACTTCTAGAAGCAATGATGGTGGTGGGTAGGTTTGAAATCAAATCAGGGGGAAGATTTGAGAGGACATGATAGAATCGTGTGGTCTCGTTGGATATGTTCCTCAGTTCGAATTCAGCCTCGCATATGGCGAACCATCCGTCCACAGCAGCATACATAAATCCCGGTATCTTTACAGAGACTGCTGACACAGTATCCTCCATTTCGAAATTTGTGGGTTACGCGTTTGGTGGTTGACAAAAATGTTCAATCTCTTAGCAGATTGCCGTTTGTCCTGCTGATATAGTTAAACGTCTCTCTTTTTTTTTTTTGTTTGCAGAAGGAAGGTGTTTGTATAATTGTTCGCCAATTCTTATTTTAGTCACGTAAATTATTTTGAGCAAAAAAATAAAGTTAGGTTCTCGTAACTTCAGCAATAATACGTCTGTCCTTTTATTATTATTATTTATTTATTTTTGGAATGCGCGTATTCATCGTGGTCGGCGGGTTCACCATTTATGGCCCTGAGTTTTTTTTGGTTGGTTTATAGATGGAGAAGGGGTGAAGGAAATGAGGCCATAGAGGTCACAACAAAGAATACATTTAATTGACAACGTTTGAAGTATGTAGAATCTGACTCCATGCAATTAAGGACAGACGAATATTGAAGGTTGAGAACCGGTTTTATTTATTAATGACAGTTTTAATTAGAAGAGGTAAAGTGTTCGTAGGATGTTTGTAGGTGTGTATGCATTGATAAGGAAAGAACTTTTGTAGGCTTGTATAATTTAACAAAGAATGAATGTTCGTAAGCGTACTTATCTTTTCGGACGATGGGGGTGGTCAGTGGGTGGCCGGTCGTGCTACTGTCGGTGATATGTGTCCTGGCTTTTAGCTTGAGAGCGGCGACTTCTTTCCTCAACAGCTAGCAGCACGGCGTCTTCGCCTCCTATGTTTTTCTCCTTTTTTTTCTTTTCTCTAAAAATGCCTCGTTTTATAGGGGCACATCGGCTCCCACTAACTGTGATATTTTAGGCCTTTATTTTAGGCATGGAGCTCTGCCATTGGTTGATAATTCTTTTGTGGTTATCTTATTTTTCTTTTTCCAAACGGAAACGATGTGTGGAGCCATGTGCAAAAGACGATTTTTCATTTTGTCTCTTATGCTGGATATGTTAGCATCCGGTTTGCTGCTAATTCTCATCATGTTCCCACAACCTCCAATACTTCAGATTTTTACAAACTTTCGGTATAAAATTTCAGATTTTTTGTTAGCTTTTATATATTTTTTCTATTTTCTATTTTTATCCTCTCAAAATGCCGCCCCTGACATGTGCTGCTCGTAAATAAGAGACACATTTTTCTGATTCTGATACCTCTAAAATTTCCGATTTTTTACTATATTTTCAGTATAAAATGTCAGATTTTTTGTTAGATTTTTTAAATTTTTTTCTACTTTCTATTTTTACTCTCTCAAAATGCCGCCCCCTGACATATGCCGCTCGCAAAATAGGGACACCGTTTTGCGATTCCAATAACTACAAAAGTTCCCATTTTTTACAACCTTTTCGATATAAAATTTCAGATTTTTTGTTAGCATTTTTTTCGATTTTCCCCTTTTACTATCTCAAAATGCCGCCCCCATTGTTATGTAATTGGATGGCTGGAACCATCTGATACATAACTGAAAAGAAAAAAAACTTCTTCAATAAAAGATTTAAAAGAGTGGGCATCGAATAATCGATTGTCCACCAGTTGAAAAGAGACAGTGTTTACGTCGTAAACAGAGAAATCGGACGACGATTTTTTTGTTTACAAAACAAAGAAACGTGACATTCCTCGTAAGCTCTGGAAGTACAGATATTGGCATGAGTGTTAAATTCACATGTTGGTCAGCTGAAGATAAATCGGACGATCGTCCGAGGTCAGGAACCGGCAAAGAAATTGTCAAAACGTGACTAAAGAACGCATGTTCTATTATCGATCAGCAGATTGACAAATCGCGTGGATAGGAAAAAAAACAAAGCGACAAAAATGCCAATAAAAACGGTGATGTTTGGAATCTAACGAGAAGAAGCAAAGAGCTAGCAGAGAGAGGAGAAACAAGGGACAGCACGTGTTGCTGAAGACCGGATCGTTGAAACGTCATTTCCCTCCTCATAACACTGTGAGAACACTGTTACCATCGCGGTGAACTTCAAAACCACCAAAAGAAAAAAAAAGATGAACTGGTTAAATTGTAAATATATTGTAAAATATAATTTTATACAAAAACAAATGCAATTGTGACTTACGCCTTTTAATGTATATTTTTAAGTTACGGCTGATCGTTCTAAGTTGTCAACCACTTTGTTTTCATTGTTATGACATTTTTGACAATTGACAAGAGGCAAGATAAGGAAAAAGTGCCAGTCTAAGGTGAGATAACTCACTAGTCTTAACTCGTCATGACAACCACTTAGTAAACAGGTGAACCCACGGACGATCGATGTAATTAAAACTGCTATGTGCCACAGCCAGGGGGTCCTACGCACTACTATGATTCCCAACCTGGGGGCCACACCACAATACAACACCATGCCGCCCCCCCCCTGACGCTCAGAAATAGGGACACATTTTTTCTGATTCCGATACCCCCCAAAATTCCAATTTTTTACAACCTTTTTGGTATAAAATTTCATATTTTTTGTTAACTTTTGTTTATTTTTATTTTTTCTACTTTCTATTTTTACCCTCTCAAAATGCCGCCGCCTCAGGTGTGCCGCCCGGGGCGCCCCCCCCCTAGCTACGCCAGTGTGTTTAATTCGTAATATATTTCAATTTAATTTTTAATAAACACTTTGATTTTATGATTTGTGTTTTTTGGGGTTTTTTTGGGGGGGGGGGGGTTCAAAATAAAATATACCATTCTGCGAAAAACGGATAAAACTAATAAAATTTGGCAGCTATTTGGGAAGCTAACCGTTTCAATATAATCCCGAAACTAAATAGAGAAAACAATATTTTGTATATTTATATCTTTAAGTAGTTAAAATAGTGTTTTTTGTTGATTTTTTTTTTCTTTTTTGGAGATTTCTTTTTTCAATTTAGCGGTTTTTGAAAAGTTAAATATATAGCGCTTTTTTGGAGATTATTTTCCTCTGATTTAGCGGGTTTTGAAAATCTCAGTTGGCAACACTAATTTGTCACTGCGATGAGCGATAGTTCTTTGTCGACCTTTTTGTGACGTTGCAGGTATAAGAGTAAACACTAAGGGTATAACTGTCAATGGTGCAGTTCTTTCATGGGTTTCAGCTCTTTTTTTTTTTTTACATGAATTTGGGAATGACTACCGACATTAAATTTAATTATTTTAAATGTACACATAAAAAGAAAGGATAATGTAATAAAAATACTGATATATTATTTTTTTATTTTATCAATAATATTGAGCAGAAATAAGTTGGGGGTGCTGCAGTTCCATAGTTCTATGCATATACATTAGCCACCACTGCCTGGTATTTAGAAAACAAATTCTTGATTACAGAATATCAGTCAGATTTCAGGAAAAGAAGAAGGCTCATCAACTATCTAATAAGACGTGAAACATGCATAAGGGAGGCATTTTCGAAGGAGGAACACCTAATAGCAATTTTTTACATCAAAAAAGCTTATGACACTACTTGGAATAATGGCATGAAAAGAAATCTGCATGAACTAGGACTTAAAAGCAGAATGCCAGAATTTGTCAGCAACTTTTTATAGACTCTTCCATGGAGGGACAACGTTCAGTCCAAAAAGAACAAGAAATAGGATTCCTAAGGAAGCATCCTATCTATCAGCCTTTTCAGCATAAAAATAAACATCATAGAAAAACATAGACCCAGGAATCAACTACCCTCCATACGTAGATGATCTACTCATATAATATTGATCAAAATATATACCAGGAGTGGAACGCAAGCTCCAACTCTGCCTAAATAAGATAAATAAATAGGCTATAGAAAATGGATTTTCAAAGGAGAAATCAGGATGCATACATTTCTGTAAACTACATAAGTTTTATCACGACTCCACCTTGAAACTGAACAACAATAATATCCCAGTCATTGACCAACATAAACACTTGTAATACGGATTACAAGGAAAACAATTTTTAAAAAATGTTTTGTTCTGAAACCTTCCGTGGAACTGGTTGGAAATGTATAAAAAGGGCATTTTTGCGCCCAAACGAATCAGTCAACCACAAGGAAGGCAGCATGCTGTAACATCATCATCATCATCATCATCATCGACTCCGTCCCCGTGGGCATTAAACGTGCACATTCTCGGCAATTAATTCCTTCACATGGAGATGGACTTATTATCCAGATGGACTTCTTATTTTTACCTTTTTCTATCTCTCTGCTAAGTAAGCGATGGATTTTATATTTGTTAATTCTTCCTAAAAAGAACTTTTCTTCATTATATATAGAACTTTTATTTTTCTCTTTCAACACATTCAATTACCCCAATCGAAGGATTTTTCTTAACTACTTCAATACATAATAAAAAACCCCATTCAATTACTTCGGTTACTGAACTTTTCTTGGTTATTTCATTTCATAAAAAACATTTAATTACCTCAGTCACCGTTCACAAAGAAAACAATCATGTATGTTCTGTTCATTTATTTACAATTTAAAAAAAAAATAAATTTTGTATTTATTTTATCCATTCGTTTCAGTCATCTTTGCTTGATTGTTCGACTCTATTTTTTACACTTTATTATTATTATTATTTTGAATTTGCGGAACTAAACATCAACAGCCATTAGTCTCACAACAAGCCTTCCTATAAAGAACCTTCTTACAGAAACTCAAATAGATATTAAAAAAATACATGAATCAAAAGCTCCACCTTGGATGATTAAACAACCATACATAATATTCAAATTAATTAAATATTCTAAAACAAACAAACAAAAAAAAAAACATCCTTCTATGAAGAACTGTTTGACATTCAAAATACATATAAAAAATATTCACAAATCTACACAGATGGAACCAAAAATGGTGACAGGGTAGGATGCACAGCCATCCATAAAAATGAAAATTAAAGAAAAGGCTGCCAGATGAAGCTTCTGCGTTTGGTGCAAAAGTACCTGCCATTCATTGACTTGGCACTAGATATAAATAACGACTGATGATCATCAAAAATATCTCATTCTTACACATTCTCTATCGGTACTCATATCACAACTGAAAAAATCCCTCATATAGATCTAAAACCCAAAATAAATATATATAGACAAAGAAAATGGCAAGAACATTGGAACTCATGCACAAAGAATAAACTATTCAAAGTAAAAGATCGGTAATTAAAGAGATACAAAAAAGATGTCAAGAAATGAAGAGGTAGAAATGACTACGAATAGGTCATACTCATGTCATTTACTCACATCTACTAGAAGTTTATGTCAGGAGCCTTACGCAGTACATCATATACTGACAGGCTGTGTGGACTTTGAACAGGCCTGAATGAAGCATTACCAGGAGATATTAATAAGATCAACCTAGAAAAATTATTGAATTCCTGAAAGAGATTTAAATATACAACAAAATATAACAAAAAGATTCCACAAGAAACAGTAAAAATATCTAATCAGCATCTAACATATTACAATTAATGTTTCGGCATTAAATGACCCAAAAGTAGTTGATATACCGCAAAAACAAACAAATAAATCTTCCTCTCTCTTATTTTTGTCACCACAAGAGAAATTTACAGTTGAAATTTCAATTTCATTGTATTCAATTGTACAAGACAACTCGGCCAACTCTGTCGAGTTTTACATATTTAATTGGAAAGGGAAATGTAAAAATTATATTTTTTATATACACATGTATGGCTTGTTTGATTGTTTTATACAAGCGTTTCATTTCAGTTGATGGTTCCAGCTCAGATAATTCTTTGAAGAGAGTTAATGATTCTTAAAACCAAGAAAATCGCTGTATTGCTCAGATATCATATGTCCAGTGGTGTAGCATCAGATTTTGCCGCCCAGGGCAGTCGTAAAATTTGCCCCCCTCCTCGCTGGCATATAATCGCCTGTTTTGTCCCCCCCCCCTCTGCTGGAATATAATTACCTGTTTTGCTTTCTCCCGCTGGCATATAATTACATGTTTTGCCCCTCCACCCCTGGCATATGATTACCTGTTTTGTCGTCTCCCTCACTGCTGGCATATGACAACCTGTTAAAACCTTCAAAGTTCCAAAAAGCCCTCAAAATATTTATTTTCATTGAACTAATTTTTACACAATTCTCCTTTTTTTACATTTTAATTTAACAATTTCTTTTCAATAATTTGAATAATAATAAGTATGTAAATATTAATCTGAAAGGATTTATGTAAACGTTAATATGAAACAAAAGAAACCAAATATTTTTTTTCAAAACAAAAACGTATAATTCAAATTATAAAAAAATGTTAAATTAAATTAATTGGCTACACAAACAAATATGATAATAAATTTAAATGAGAACATTTGAACACCTGAAAATGTTATGAAATGATAAAATCATTTTTATTTACTTTTTTGTCGTTGTTAAAGTCTGAATTTTCACAAAAAAAAAACATGGTGTAAGGTTTCCGAGTCGACTATCGTCGTAGTCGTCGTTCTTCTACCGGTGCGTGCGTGCGTGCTCTATATATACTACTAATCAGACGACGGTGTCACTCTTTTGTGTGTCCCGTCTTAATGGTCGTTCCTATTCTCTACATGCCCTCCCCCCACCATGTGACCACACTACCGTCGTTTTGTGGTCATATGACTGGAGAATTCCGTGTAGTAGTAAGTTGGTCCTTGCATTTGAGGGGAAAGTGGCCTTGGTGCTCGTGTTACCCTCATGCTGCGTCGTGGGACCGGACTCGTCTGCATTGGCTTGTGGTTGATCGGATCTTGGTCCACCTCCATATCTGTTTCTGATGTGTCACAATCAGCTTCTTCCACCTCCATCATCTCATGCATGTTGCACGGTGGTTTGCTGTCCTCCCTTCTTGGTGTTTGGGGAGGTGGTTGATGGGGTTGTTGAGTGGATGGATACTCCGGCGTATCCATGACCGGTTTGATTTTCCTGAGGAAACGGCGATTGCGTAATGTGATCCTGCCGCTACCATCCAACCGTATCCTGTACTGCCTGTTACCCATTGTCTCGACGACTCTCCCAGTTTTCGCCCATCGTCGTGGATTTGGTCCCTCCTGATTCTGCACCTGTACAGACTCGCCGACTCGGAGCTGTTGGAGGGGGCGGCTGTGTATGTCGTACTGTTCTTTGTTAAGTACGTGCCTTTTCGCCATCGCCCTCTCTCTCAAATCTCTGGTCTCCGCCCAACGCTTGTGGATGCAGTATTTTTTGCGAAGTGCGGGGAGATGGCCCCTTACTGTTCGACCATATAGCATTTCCGCCGGTGACAATCCAAGGTCCTGACTGGGCGTATTCCTATGAGTCATCATCGCCCGTGCTGCCCGATCATGATGTAGGTGTCCGTAGCCATCAACGCAGTCCATCAGCATTCTTTTGGCCGTTTTTACGGCCAGTTCAGCTTGGCCATTACTCTGGGGGTAATGTGCAGATGATATTCGTCTTTTTACGCCCCAGTCTTCTAGGAACGATTTGTATTCTAGTGAATCGAATGGTGGCCCTCCATCGGATGATATTTCCTCCGGCGCACCATACGTGCAAAACCAAACCCTCAGGGCGTTACACACCGCTGCAGCCCTTCCTGATGGTAGTGGTGCGACCTCAATCCAACCGGTATATCGGTCCGCGTATACCATGTAACTTTTCCCGTGCATATCTAGCAAGTCAGTGACTGTCTTTTGAAATGGGAATTCCGGGTTTATGGGTGGCATTAATGGTTCCCTAGGCTGGGATGGGGCAATCGAATTGCAACTCTGACATTGCGCCCTTGTTTGTCGGATGCTGGCGTCTAAACCAGGCCAAAATAACCGTTGTCTGGCGTTAGCCAACATACCATTCGCCCCTTGATGGGCGGAGTGTAATGCCTCTAACACCTCGGCTCTAAGCCGTTTTGGTATCAAAATTTTGTCCCCTTTTATGGGTACCCCTTCCAGACAATATAGTTGGTCTGCCATCGGCCAGAATTGCCGGATTTCTGGTGATAGTTTGTGGCATGACCTTGGGAACCCGTCTTGAATGTATGACGCCAACGTTCGGCACTCCTCATCGGTGGCTGCAGCTGCGACTATCCTATCCCAGGTGATCGCTCGGAACTTGGGGTCATGTGCGTATGCAGCTATGATGGATGCTTGTATACTCCCCTCGATTTGCTGGGAAGTGTCAGTGCCCTTTAGTCTGCTGTGTCTTGACGGCGCCGGGTATCGGGATGTGCAGTCCGGTGCTGCGTTGAGTTTCCCGGGAACATGCTTAATCTGGAACCTGTACATCAACGACCGCTCCTTGAATGAGAACAGGCGGGGACTTTTTATATTCTCCAGGATCTGATCCGAGAAAATTTTCACTAGGGGCTGGTGGTCCACGGTGACCAATAGGTCTGGGGATCCCAGGATGAACATCCTACAAGACTCCAAGCCATAAATCAGCGCTAGAGCCTCCCCCTCTATAGGGGAATAACGAGATTCTGCATCTTTCGTGAAGCGAGACCCGGCCAAAATCATCTTCCAGTGGTCCTTACCACAGTTGGGACCTAATTCCGTTGGGCATTGGCAATGCTTCTGGAACAGAAAATACCCAATGCCAACCTTACTGAAGTCGGTTGAAAGGCAGGTCGCTCTGTTCATATCGAAGGTTTTCACCCCTTCTTCGATTTTCTGAACGATATTCCTCTTCGACTCTTCGAAAAGTCTATTCAATGTGTCATCCCAGTAAAATTTACGGTTCTTTGTCCGCAGCAACTCTCGAAAAGGGGCCATTATATCGGCCTGTGCAAATGTATACAACACCTGGTTAACTAAACCAAACCAGGACCTGATACCAGTAATGCTCGTTGGGGTCGGGAAATTGAGAATAGCCTCCGTCATTTTTTTAGTTGGCTTCACGCCGTCCGAGGTTATCACAAAGCCGGCAAATTCAACTTCATCGTCAGCAAATTGAAATTTGTCAGGGTTAAAGACTATCCCACTTTTACCACAATGGGTAATATAGTCCAGAGTATGCCAGAAAGCCAATTCTAAGGACCTGTCCGATAGGAGTGTGTCGTCTATGCACCGGGTCTTTCGAGGCATGTCAACTGTGATGTCATCGAACCGGCGCGTGTACCCGTCCAAGGATGCGTGAAAACCCTGGGGAGCCCTGAGATACCGATAACGACCCCATTCCGTTATGAACGTGGTCGCGTCCCGGGCTATTGGGGAGAGTGGCAGACTATGGTACCCATTCCATGCGTCCAAGACAGTCTTTTTAGTTTGGGCAGGCACCACGGACACCTGATTAAAAGGGGACGGTGTGTGATGAGTCTCTCTCATCGTTGCTGCATTCAATTTTTGTAGATCTACCGTCCTTCTTGGTGACCCGTCTTTCTTTGGAGCGACTACCATCCTCGAACACCAGATCGTAGGTGTGCCTGCTGGTACCGGTTCGATAATACCCAACGCAATTTCTCGATCCAAATCATCCTTTACCCTTTTCTTCCAGTGATGAGGGACTGGAATGGGTGTGTGTATGGCCGATGGTTTAGCCCCCGGGGTAAAAGTTATATCGAGCGGCCTCCCTACCATGACTTGTAACGGTTGATGGGGGCAGGTGTTGAATGCGCTGGACTTGAAGTGTTCACGTAACCACTTCTCTAACCGTTCCCTATTATCTCCAGTGGGGGTAAACGGGATCCTCGCTGGCTTGTCCGGGACGGATTCTCTTTTCGGACATCCACACGGTGCTGTCCCACTTTCTGAAGCCGATAAATCGGCCTTTGATACTCGATGCGGGAAGTCACGATTGATTACTCCTAGGTCTTTGAGGGCCGATTCTGACAAGTAGAATCCTGACGTGTTTTCTGAAACGTAGACCACTTGTCGCGTTTCCTTCTGACCGAGCTTAATCTGAGTCAGGACCACCCCCTTGATATCTAGGGGTTCGTCTGTGATTCCCCGTATCCTGTGGGTGGTAGGTATCAGGATCCTGCTGGTGCACCCTAATATTTTCAATATTTCTGGGCCACTCGAACACGTCTGGGCACCGGTATCTGCAATGGCCTGGATGCGGTGTTTTTGACGGCTTACTCCCTTATCCAAAGCGCACCCGAATTTAGCCTGGGACTCTGGTATCAGGGACACATCGACCATTAATGAGGGTGGTGGCTCAGGGGGACTTCTCCTGAACCCACCACTGCTCCATGCAAGGTGTGGCACTGCTGCTATTCTACCTTTTTGATTGTAACATGCCGGTGCCCCCTCCATTCTGCTGCCGAAAATATTCGATTGACATGTGGCATCGTTTGTTGACTCTGCCGTCGACCTCTCCTGTTTCCGGCACACTCTTTGTAAGTGGCCTGTGACGCCACAATTAAAACATTTTAGCCCCCTCGCCGGGCAGTTCTTCCGCCCTTTTAACCCACTGGGGTGTGAGGTCCTCCCACACCCTTCACAAGGACTATTCTGAGGGGTTTTGAGCGGCTGCTCCTTCCGAGATGGTTTTTTCTCGGTTGTTAGTAGGCCAAAAGTCGAGTGTCCCTCTGAGCCTCGTTGCAACTGAGGAGCAGACGTCTCTGTAGTTTCTAAACTAACCAGCCTGTGAAGCTTCTGCTCCACAGTAGTTAGAATATTTGCTTCGGCCAGCAATTTACACTGGTACTCCGCATTTGCCAGACCAGCTACGAGTTGGCCAGCTACCATGTCCTCCGAATAGTTTACGGCTTGCCGGCAGTTCTTGTTGGGGCACAGAAGTGTGAAATTGCAAAACCGTGCCTGGGACTGAAGCTTTGCCAAGAACTGTGCGGGTCCCTCCCCTGTCTGTTGTCTGATGTTATGAAATTTATGTCTATGCACCTCCGGGTGTAGACCTTTCACCGCAATGAACTGTATATGCCTTAAGAGTTGTTCCTCTGTGACAGAATTGAGGGTTCCAGGCCCAACTAAGTCAAATAAAAGTCTATTTACCTCATTTGAGCAGGCTGTCCTTAGTTCATTGCGGATTTCCACGGGGTCGGTAAGGCCGCACATTTGTTTGTATCGGGCCCACGAGTCGATGAAAAGCGCCCAGTCTGCGTCGGTGAATCCATGTTCGATACGTGGCCGGTCTGGTTTCTTGGTGTTAGACCGACTCGAGGCACTCCCTCCGCGAAGCTCATTGTTTTCACTTTGCAGATTTATTAGTTGTTGAACCAACTGCATGTATTGGCCGTCCTCGTGTTGTCCTGACGCCATTATACTCCAAAAATCGTGCAAAAGAAATTATGTTGAAAAATAAATCCTGTTCGTAGCGCCATGTAAGGTTTCCGAGTCGACTATCGTCGTAGTCGTCATTCTTCTACCGGTGCGTGCGTGCGTGCTCTATATATACTACTAATCAGACGACGGTGTCACTCTTTTGTGTGTCCCGTCTTAATGGTCGTTCCTATTCTCTACACATGGCTGTATCAAAGACATGATAGTCCGATGTAGTTTTCTTTTCTTTTTCTTCATAATGTTAATGTTAAGAGGTCAAGCCTCTCAAAGAGAAAAAAACGTCTTGTATCGGCGCTTTTTGAAATCCTTGTGTCTAATCGCTTCATTTAAGCGCAAAAGTTAGGAAATGGAAAGTCACACATTTTAGAAAAGATTTTTTTTTTATAAATTTAAATGAGAATATTTGAAATTGGAATTTATAAATTTAAATAAGAATATTTGAAATTTAAATTTATAAATTTAAATGAGGACATTTGAAATTTAAATTTATAAATTTAAATGAGAATATTTGAAAACATGGAAAGGTTAAGAAATGATAAAATCATTTTTATTTACTTTTTTATTGTTATTTCCAAATTTTCACAAAAAAACATGGCTGTATCAAGGAGAGGATAGTAGGATCCAGTTTTCTTTTCCTTCATAATGTTATCACTAATTAAATATTTAGAAATTTAAAAAGAATCGGAATCAGGAATCGTATAGGATTGGGAATTTAAGACAGAATCGGTAATTAAATCGGAATCGGGAAAAAAAATTTGGAATCGTCCCATCACTAGTATATACACATATATACATATGTATACACACACACACACATATATATATATATATATATATATATACACACACACACACACACATATATACACCTAGGGGATCGAACAAAAGGACTCCGGACAAAAACCCACCAGTTAATTAAAGCAAAAACAAATGAATCAAAACATTAAAAATCACTTTTTATATTTTTATTTTAATTTTATTAAATTTAGGAATATCAGATATCGGGGGAACTAATTTTGGAAAGGTACGTATGAAAATTAAACATCTACAGAATAAATGTCAATTGAAGATAGAGTTTAAAACCATTCTTAAAGACGATATAGTTTAAAATAGGATTCAAGCGCCTCTCACAGAAATATACATATTTTTAAATATTTACTCTTGTTTGAAAGCAAGTAAGTTGATTTTTCTTAGTTAGGTATGCGTTCTAAGGAGATTTTTCTTGTATTATCTTTTACAATTATTATATTAATAAGAAAAAAGAAAAAATTAAAATCCTATTACCAGAATTTATTCATCATTCGGTTTAATCATAAATATGTCAGTGACTATAAAATTTTGTTAGTAGTTTGAAAAAAATCATTACTCCGTGATTGTTTAAAACTTGACAGAAATTCGGCAGTATTTAAACTATCGAATAGAAAGCCATTTAAATAGTATTTGAGGTGTAGGTGTGGTTCCCATTTAAAATTATATCCCCTAATATGACGATCATAATATCTGTTTACAGTCAATTTTTATTCCGTACTTGCTTAATGTTTCCAAAATTACATAATTTTCTTTGCTAATTTTCCATTGTATTATTTAATTATCAGTGATGTTTGAAAGTATTTTTCTTGACAAAAAAGTTTTGTTTAATTTTTCAACATTTTTGGAACATGTAAATCAACTGATTTCTTGGAAAGGTTACCTAGAGAATAAATACAACTTTTTAAAAAACTTTGTTTTACAAATAAAATAAATTTACACCGTATTTTTATGTTATTATCATTTTAGTGTTAGTGATAATTTAAAAACGATAAGTATTTATCATTAGTACCAATAATGAAAAATTAAAATAAAAATTTAAAACAATCGGTTTTGGAATCGTAAATTAGGGACAGATTTTTCCGATTCCGATACCTCCAAAAGTTCCGATTTTTTTACAAAGTTTTTGGTATAAAATTTCAGATTTTTTAAACTTTTATTTATCTTTCTATTTTCTATTTCCATGCCGCCCCTGACATGTGCTGCTCGTAAAATAGGGATACATTTTTCCGATTCTGATACCGCCAAATGTTCCGATTTTTTATGAACTTTTCGGTATAAAATTTCAAATTTTTGTTAGCTTATATTTATTTTGACTTATTCTTCTATTTCCATCTTCACAAAATGTCGCCCTCTGTATGTGCTGCTCGTAAAATAGGGACACATTTTGTCGTTTTCAATTCCTCCAAAAGTTCTGATTTTTTACAAACTTTTCGCTACAAAATTTAAGATATTTTTTAGCTTTTATTTATTCATTTTTTCTATTTTTAACCTCTCAAAATGCCGCCCCTGGCACGTGCCGCCCGAGGTGGACCGCCTCCCCTCAGCTCTCCCTTGCGACGCCGCTGACTATGTCTTTTGTTATTATGTTGTATATAGTCAGTAGATTATGTTGCCCAGGAGCCACAAGAGCAAAAATACAGCATCATATCTGGTAATGTGTAGTATAATCAATCTAAAATGCTTACATCCTGAATAGCAAATTGTTTAAAGGCAGGAAAAAACAACATCACTATGTTTTATTATATTAGAAAATCTGCTGACAATGCCTGGAATTCATGATTATAATAATACACTATCATACCTAGTAAGTAGTATATAGTAATCATACCTAGTAAGTAGTATATAGTAATCATACCTAGTAAGTTGTATATAGTAATCATACCTAGTAAGTTGTATATAGTATATAGTAATCATACCTAGTATATAGTATATAGCAATTATACCTCGTAAGTTGTATATAGTAATCATACCTAGTAAGTTGTATATAGTAATCAAACCTAGTAAGTTGTATATAGTAATCATACCTTATATATGTAATCATACCTTATATTATATAGTTGTATAGTAATCATACCTAGTAAGTAGTATATAGTAATCATACCTAGTAAGTAGTATATAGTAATCATACCTAGTAAGTTGTATGTAGTAATCATACCTAGTAAGTTGTATATAGTAATCATACCTAGTAAGTTGTATATAGTAATCATACCTAGTAAGTAGTATATAGTAATCATACCGAGTAAGTTGTATATAGTAATCATACCTAGTAAGTAGTATATAGTAATCATACCTAGTAAGTTGTATATAGTAATCATACCTAGTAAGTTGTATATAGTAATCATACCTAGTAAGTTGTATATAGTAATCATACCTAGTAAGTAGTATATAGTAATCATACCTAGTAAGTTGTATATAGTAATCATACCTAGTAAGTAGTATATAGTAATCATACCTAGTAAGTTGTATATAGTAATCATACCTAGTAAGTTGTATATAGTAATCATACCTAGTAAGTTGTATATAGTAATCATACCAAGTAAGTAGTACATAGTAATCATACCTAGTAAGTTGTATATAGTAATTATACCTAGTAAGTTGTATATAGTAATAATACCTAGTAAGTTGTATATAGTAATCATACCTAGTAAGTAGTATATAGTAATCATACCTAGTAAGTAGTATATAGTAATCATACCTAGTAAGTAGTTTTATTTTTTTTTTTATTTTTTTTTTTTTTACAAAGGCATCACCACATTATCAAGGCCCAGAGGCCACTCAAGGATAAGGGTTAAAGAGTGTACAGTAGAAATTGGTCAATATAGTAATCATTAGTAATGAAAATTTGGTAAATTTAATAACTTATATGGAACGGCTCATCAAGAACTTATTTACTTTAGACTTGAACACAACCATATTGTAGTCAGCCGGAAAGCAGGAAAACGGAAGACAATTCCACAGGCGTGCAGTTCTAAGAAAGAAGCTTTGTTCATGGAATCTACGTTTAGGTTTAGGCACAGATAAAGAGTGGGGGAAATTATTGATAGTGTTTACAGCTAGACGAGTGTTTCTTGTGAAAGTTTGGCGAGGGGGGACCATAGATTGAAGCTCAGTTGAACACTTTCCATGAAAATAACGATACATCAGAGACAAACTCGCAACATCTCTTCTGTGAGATAGAGGTTGCAAGGAGGAGAAAAGGACATCTCCTACGAGGCTACGAAGTCTATTTTGAACTCTATCAAGGCAGGACAAGTCCTTTCTAGCAGCTCCTGCCCAGATGTGGCAACAGTATTCCATCCTTGGACGTACCTGGCTCTTATATAGGTAGAGAATAGCATCAGCAGTGAGATATCTACTGGATCGATAGAAAGATCCCACCATTTTTCCAGCGGCCTTGGCAACAGATTTGATATACGTGTTCCATTTAAGATCAGGAGTAATGGTCAAGCCAAGAAGCTTGTCAAAACTTGAGGCCTCCTGAAGACGAGAGCCATTCATTTCAATTGATGACAAATGTGAATTAGAATGTTGATGATGTAAAGAGAGAAGCTTGGTTTTAGATGCATTAAAAGTAACCAGCCACTCCTTTCCCCATTGTACTACGTGCTCAAGATCAGAGGAGAGAGAATTGGAGAGAACTTGGTCGTTTACTGTCTTAGATGTGCTACCATAAATGGTAGTGTCGTCAGCATAAATGTCTACAAATGATGTAAGGATATGATTTGGAAGATCATTAATGTAGATCAGGAAAAGAGTTGGGCCCAGGATGGATCCCTGAGGGACACCGGCATTAATACTGTGAGCTTCTGATTTTTGCCCCTCAACTACTACTCTTATGAACCTATCAGAAAGAAATGATTTAATAATTGAGAAGACTTTTCCAGCTATACCATAGCTAGCGATCTTATGAAGTAAACCTTTATGCCATACCCTATCAAAGGCTTTAGATATGTCAAGAGCAATTGCCCTAGAAAGATTGCCACCGTCGAGAGATTTGCTAATCCTATGCGATATAACTGTAAGGACATCTGCTGTAGATCTAGCAGAACGGAAACCATATTGAGTGTCACTAAGAAGGTTATTTTTGTTGAGATGTTTGATTACTTCTGTATTTAACACAGATTCTAGCAACTTACTCATGACGCACAGGAGACTTATTGGCCTGTACTGTGAGGGGGATAAGCGATCACCTGAATTCTTAAATACAGGGCATACTGATGAGATTTTCCAGGGAGATGGGAAACTATTCTCCTTAAGACAACGTTTAAACAGTTTTGTAAGTATGGGCGCTAATTCAGGTTGAAATTTTTTGAGTACTATAATTGGAATACCATCAGGGCCAGTTGCTTTACTCAAATCAAGTAGTATATAGTAATCATACCTAGTAAGTTGTATATAGTAATCATACCTAGTAAGTTGTATATAGTAATCATACCTAGTAAGTTGTATATAGTAATCATACCTAGTAAGTTGTATATAGTAATCATACCTAGTAAGTAGTATATAGTAATCATACCTAGTAAGTTGTATATAGTAATCATACCTAGTAAGTAGTATATAGTAATCATACCTAGTAAGTAGTATATAGTAATCATACCTAGTAAGTAGTATATAGTTATCATACCTAGTAAGTTGTATATAGTAATCATACCTAGTAAGTAATATATAGTAATCATACCTAGTAAGTTGTATATAGTAATCATACCTAGTAAGTAATATATAGTAATCATACCTAGAACGTAGTATATAGTAATCATACCTAGTAAGCAATATATAGTAATCATACTTAGTAAGTTGTATATAGTAATCATACCTAGTTAGTTGTATATAGTAATCATACCTAGTAAGTAGTATATAGTAATCATACTTAGTAAGTAGTATATAGTAATCATACCTAGTAAGTAGTATATAGTAATAATACCTAGTAAGTAGTATATAGTAATCATACCTAGTAAGTTGTATATAGTAATCATACCTAGTAAGTTGTATATAGTAATCATACCTAGTAAGTAGTATATAGTATATAGTAATCATACCTAGTAAGTAGTATATAATAATCATACCTAGTAAGTAATATATAATAATCATACGTAGTAAGTAGTATATAATAATCATACCTAGTAAGTAATATATAGTAATCATACCTAGTACGTTTTATATAGTATATAGTAATCATACCTAGTAAGTAGTATACAGTATATAGTAATCATACCTAGTAAGTAGTATATAATAATCATACCTAGTAAGTAGTATATAGTAATCATGCCTAGTAAGTAGTATATAGTAATCATACCTAGTAAGTTGTATATAGTAATCATACCTAGTAAGTAATATATAGTAATCATACCTAGTAAGTAGTATATAGTAATCATACCTAGTAAGTTGTATATAGTATAGAGTAATCATACCTAGTAAGTAGTATATAGTAATCATACCTAGTAAGTAGTATATAGTAATCATACCTAGTAAGTAGTATATAGTAATCATACCTAATAAGTAATATATAGTAATCATACCTAATAAGTAGTATATAGTAATCATACCTAGTAAGTAGTATATAGTAATCATACCTAGTAAGTAGTATATAGTAATCATACCTAGTAAGTAGTATATAGTAATCATACCTAGTAAGTAGTATATTGTAATCATACCTAGTAAGTAGTATATAGTAATCATACCTAGTAAGTAGTATATAGTAATCATACCTAGTAAGTAGTATATAGTAATCATACCTAGTTAGTAGTATATAGTAATCATACCTAGTAAGTAGTATATAGTAATCATACCTAGTAAGTTGTATATAGTAATCATACCTAGTAAGTTGTATATAGTATATAGTAATCATACCTAGTAAGTTGTATATAGTATATAGTAATCATACCTAGTAAGTAGTATATAGTAATCATACCTAGTAAGTAGTGTATAGTAATCATACCTAGTAAGTTGTATATAGTACACAGTAATCATACCTAGTAAGTTGTATATAGTAATCATACCTAGTAAGTAGTATATAGTAATCATACCTAGTAAGTAGTATATAGTAATCATACCTAGTAAGTTGTATATAGTAATCATACCTAGTAAGTAGTATATAGTAATCATACCTAGTAAGTTGTATATAGTAATCATACCTAGTAAGTTGTATATAGTAATCATACCTAGTAAGTTGTATATAGTAATCATACCTAGTAAGTTGTATATAGTAATCATACCTAGTAAGTTGTATATAGTAATCATACCTAGTAAGTTGTATATAGTAATCATACCTAGTAAGTTGTATATAGTAATCATACCTAGTAAGTTGTATATAGTAATCATACCTAGTAAGTTGTATATAGTAATCATACCTAGTAAGTAGCATACAGTAATCATACCTAGTAAGTAGTATATAGTAATCATACCTAGTAAGTAGTATATAATAATCATACCTAGTAAGTAATATATAGTAATCATACCTAGTAAGTAGTATATAGTAATCATACCTAGTAAGTAGTATATAGTAATCATACCTAGTAAGTAGTATATAGTAATCATACCTAGTAAGTAGTATATAGTAATCATACCTAGTAAGTTGTATATAGTAATCATACCTAGTAAGTAGTATATAGTATATAGTAATCATACCTAGTAAGTAGTATATAATAATCATACCTAGTAAGTAGTATATAATAATCATACCTAGTAAGTAATATATAGTAATCATACCTAGTACGTTTTATATAGTATATAGTAATCATACCTAGTAAGTAGTATATAGTATATAGTAATCATACCTAGTAAGAAGTATATAATAATCATACCTAGTAAGTAGTATATAGTAATCATGCCTAGTAAGTAGTATATAGTAATCATACCTAGTAAGTTGTATATAGTAATCATACCTAGTAAGTAATATATAGTAATCATACCTAGTAAGTAGTATATAGTAATCATACCTAGTAAGTTGTATATAGTATATAGTAATCATACCTAGTAAGTAGTATATAGTAATCATACCTAGGAAGTAGTATATAGTAATCATACCTAATAAGTAATATATAGTAATCATACCTAATAAGTAGTATATAGTAATCATACCTAGTAAGTAGTATATAGTAATCATACCTAGTTAGTAGTATATAGTAATCATACCTAGTAAGTAGTATATAGTAATCATACCTAGTAAGTAGTATATAGTAATCATACCTAGTAAGTACTATATATAGTAATCAGACCTAGTAAGTAGTATATAGTAATCATACCTAGTAAGTAGTATATAGTAATCGTACCTAGTAAGTTGTATATAGTAATCATACCTAGTAAGTTGTATATAGTATATAGTAATCATACCTAGTAAGTTGTATATAGTATATAGTAATCATACCTAGTAAGTTGTATATAGAATATAGTAATCATACCTAGTAAGTAGTATATAGTAATCATACCTAGTAAGTAGTGTATAGTAATCATACCTAGTAAGTTGTATATAGTATATAGTAATCATACCTAGTAAGTTGTATATAGTAATCATACCTAGTAAGTAGTATATAGTAATCATACCTAGTAAGTAGTATATAGTAATCATACCTAGTAAGTAGTATATAGTAATCATACCTAGTAAGTTGTATATAGTAATCATACCTAGTAAGTTGTATATAGTAATCATACCTAGTAAGTAGTATATAGTATATAGTAATCATACCTAGTAAGTAGTATATAATAATCATACCTAGTAAGTAGTATATAATAATCATACGTAGTAAGTAGTATATAATAATCATACCTAGTAAGTAATATATAGTAATCATACCTAGTACGTTTTATATAGTATATAGTAATCATACCTAGTAAGTAGTATACAGTATATAGTAATCATACCTAGTAAGTAGTATATAATAATCATACCTAGTAAGTAGTATATAGTAATCATGCCTAGTAAGTAGTATATAGTAATCATACCTAGTAAGTTGTATATAGTAATCATACCTAGTAAGTAATATATAGTAATCATACCTAGTAAGTAGTATATAGTAATCATACCTAGTAAGTTGTATATAGTATAGAGTAATCATACCTAGTAAGTAGTATATAGTAATCATACCTAGTAAGTAGTATATAGTAATCATACCTAATAAGTAATATATAGTAATCATACCTAGTAAGTAGTATATAGTAATCATACCTAGTAAGTAGTATATAGTAATCATACCTAGTAAGTAGTATATAGTAATCATACCTAGTAAGTAGTATATAGTAATCATACCTAGTAAGTAGTATATTGTAATCATACCTAGTAAGTAGTATATAGTAATCATACCTAGTAAGTAGTATATAGTAATCATACCTAGTAAGTAGTATATAGTAATCATACCTAGTTAGTAGTATATAGTAATCATACCTAGTAAGTAGTATATAGTAATCATACCTAGTAAGTTGTATATAGTAATCATACCTAGTAAGTTGTATATAGTATATAGTAATCATACCTAGTAAGTTGTATATAGTATATAGTAATCATACCTAGTAAGTAGTATATAGTAATCATACCTAGTAAGTAGTGTATAGTAATCATACCTAGTAAGTTGTATATAGTACACAGTAATCATACCTAGTAAGTTGTATATAGTAATCATACCTAGTAAGTAGTATATAGTAATCATACCTAGTAAGTAGTATATAGTAATCATACCTAGTAAGTTGTATATAGTATATAGTAATCATACCTAGTAAGTTGTATATAGTAATCATACCTAGTAAGTAGTATATAGTAATCATACCTAGTAAGTTGTATATAGTAATCATACCTAGTAAGTTGTATATAGTAATCATACCTAGTAAGTTGTATATAGTAATCATACCTAGTAAGTTGTATATAGTAATCATACCTAGTAAGTTGTATATAGTAATCATACCTAGTAAGTTGTATATAGTAATCATACCTAGTAAGTTGTATATAGTAATCATACCTAGTAAGTTGTATATAGTAATCATACCTAGTAAGTTGTATATAGTAATCATACCTAGTAAGTAGCATACAGTAATCATACCTAGTAAGTAGTATATAGTAATCATACCTAGTAAGTAGTATATAGTAATCATACCTAGTAAGTAATATATAGTAATCATACCTAGTAAGTAGTATATAGTAATCATACCTAGTAAGTAGTATATAGTAATCATACCTAGTAAGTAGTATATAGTAATCATACCTAGTAAGTTGTATATAGTAATCATACCTAGTAAGTAGTATATAGTATATAGTAATCATACCTAGTAAGTAGTATATAATAATCATACCTAGTAAGTAGTATATAATAATCATACCTAGTAAGTAATATATAGTAATCATACCTAGTACGTTTTATATAGTATATAGTAATCATACCTAGTAAGTAGTATATAGTATATAGTAATCATACCTAGTAAGTAGTATATAATAATCATACCTAGTAAGTAGTATATAGTAATCATGCCTAGTAAGTAGTATATAGTAATCATACCTAGTAAGTTGTATATAGTAATCATACCTAGTAAGTAATATATAGTAATCATACCTAGTAAGTAGTATATAGTAATCATACCTAGTAAGTTGTATATAGTATATAGTAATCATACCTAGTAAGTAGTATATAGTAATCATACCTAGTAAGTAGTATATAGTAATCATACCTAATAAGTAATATATAGTAATCATACCTAATAAGTAGTATATAGTAATCATACCTAGTAAGTAGTATATAGTAATCATACCTAGTTAGTAGTATATAGTAATCATACCTAGTAAGTAGTATATAGTAATCATACCTAGTAAGTAGTATATAGTAATCATACCTAGTAAGTACTATATATAGTAATCAGACCTAGTAAGTAGTATATAGTAATCATACCTAGTAAGTAGTATATAGTAATCGTACCTAGTAAGTTGTATATAGTAATCATACCTAGTAAGTTGTATATAGTATATAGTAATCATACCTAGTAAGTTGTATATAGTATATAGTAATCATACCTAGTAAGTTGTATATAGAATATAGTAATCATACCTAGTAAGTAGTATATAGTAATCATACCTAGTAAGTAGTGTATAGTAATCATACCTAGTAAGTTGTATATAGTATATAGTAATCATACCTAGTAAGTTGTATATAGTAATCATACCTAGTAAGTAGTATATAGTAATCATACCTAGTAAGTAGTATATAGTAATCATACCTAGTAAGTTGTATATAGTATATAGTAATCATACCTAGTAAGTTGTATATAGTATATAGTAATCATACCTAGTAAGTAGTATATAGTAATCATACCTAGTAAGTAGTGTATAGTAATCATACCTAGTAAGTTGTATATAGTACACAGTAATCATACCTAGTAAGTTGTATATAGTAATCATACCTAGTAAGTAGTATATAGTAATCATACCTAGTAAGTAGTATATAGTAATCATACCTAGTAAGTTGTATATAGTATATAGTAATCATACCTAGTAAGTTGTATATAGTAATCATACCTAGTAAGTAGTATATAGTAATCATACCTAGTAAGTTGTATATAGTAATCATACCTAGTAAGTTGTATATAGTATATAGTAATCATACCTAGTAAGTTGTATATAGTAATCATACCTAGTAAGTTGTATATAGTAATCATACCTAGTAAGTTGTATATAGTAATCATACCTAGTAAGTTGTATATAGTAATCATACCTAGTAAGTTGTATATAGTAATCATACCTAGTAAGTTGTATATAGTAATCATACCTAGTAAGTTGTATATAGTAATCATACCTAGTAAGTTGTATATAGTAATCATACCTAGTAAGTTGTATATAGTAATCATACCTAGTAAGTTGTATATAGTAATCATACCTAGTAAGTTGTATATAGTAATCATACCTAGTAAGTAGCACACAGTAATCATACCTAGTAAGTAGTATATAGTAATCATACCTAGTAAGTAGTATATAGTAATCATACCTAGTAAGTAGTATATAGTAATCATACCTAGTAAGTAGTATATAGTAATCATACCTAGTAAGTAGTATATAGTAATCATGCCTAGTAAGTAGTATATAGTAATCATACCTAGTAAGTTGTATATAGTAATCATACCTAGTAAGTAATATATAGTAATCATACCTAGTAAGTAGAATATAGTAATCATACCTAGTAAGTAGTATATAGTAATCATACCTAGTAAGTTGTATATAGTATATAGTAATCATACCTAGTAAGTAGTATATAGTAATCATACCTAGTAAGTAGTATATAGTAATCATACCTAGTAAGTAGTATATAGTAATCATACCTAGTAAGTAGTATATAGTAATCATACCTAGTAAGTTGTATATAGTAATCATACCTAGTAAGTAGTATATAGTATATAGTAATCATACCTAGTAAGTAGTATATAATAATCATACCTAGTAAGTAGTATATAATAATCATACCTAGTAAGTAATATATAGTAATCATACCTAGTACGTTTTATATAGTATATAGTAATCATACCTAGTAAGTAGTATATAGTATATAGTAATCATACCTAGTAAGTAGTATATAATAATCATACCTAGTAAGTAGTATATAGTAATCATGCCTAGTAAGTAGTATATAGTAATCATACCTAGTAAGTTGTATATAGTAATCATACCGAGTAAGTAATATATAGTAATCATACCTAGTAAGTAGTATATAGTAATCATACCTAGTAAGTTGTATATAGTATATAGTAATCATACCTAGTAAGTAGTATATAGTAATCATACCTAGTAAGTAGTATATAGTAATCATACCTAGTAAGTAGTATATAGTAATCATACCTAATAAGTAATATATAGTAATCATACCTAATAAGTAGTATATAGTAATCATACCTAGTAAGTAGTAGATAGTAATCATACCTAGTAAGTAGTATATAGTAATCATACCTAGTAAGTAGTATATAGTAATCATACCTAGTAAGTAGTATATAGTAATCATACCTAGTAAGTACTATATATAGTAATCATACCTAGTAAGTAGTATATAGTAATCATACCTAGTAAGTAGTATATAGTAATCGTACCTAGTAAGTTGTATATAGTAATCATACCTAGTAAGTTGTATATAGTATATAGTAATCATACCTAGTAAGTTGTATATAGTATATAGTAATCATACTTAGTAAGTTGTATATAGAATATAGTAATCATACCTAGTAAGTAGTATATAGTAATCATACCTAGTAAGTAGTGTATGGTAATCATACCTAGTAAGTTGTATATAGTATATAGTAATCATACCTAGTAATTTGTATATAGTAATCATACCTAGTAAGTAGTATATAGTAATCATACCTAGTAAGTAGTATATAGTAATCATACCTAGTAAGTTGTATATAGTATATAGTAATCATACCTAGTAAGTTGTATATAGTAATCATACCTAGTAAGTAGTATATAGTAATCATACCTAGTAAGTTGTATATAGTAATCATACCTAGTAAGTTGTATATAGTAATCATACCTAGTAAGTTGTATATAGTATATAGTAATCATACCTAGTAAGTTGTATATAGTAATCATACCTAGTAAGTTGTATATAGTAATCATACCTAGTAAGTTGTATATAGTAATCATACCTAGTAACTTGTATATAGTAATCATACCTAGTAACTTGTATATAGTAATCATACCTAGTAAGTTGTATATAGTAATCATACCTAGTAAGTTGTATATAGTAATCATACCTAGTAAGTTGTATATAGTAATCATACCTAGTAAGTTGTATATAGTATATAGTAATCATACCTAGTAAGTTGTATATAGTAATCATACCTAGTAAGTTGTATATATTAATCATACCTAGTAAGTTGTATATAGTAATCATACCTAGTAAGTTGTATATAGTAATCATACCTAGTAAGTTGTATATATTATATAGTAATCATACCTAGTAAGTTGTATATATTATATAGTAATCATACCTAGTAAGTTGCATATAGTATATAGTAATCATACCTAGTAAGTTGTATAGAGTATATAGTAATCATACCTAGTAAGTTGTATATAGTAATCATACCTAGTAAGTTGTATATAGTAATCATACCTAGTAAGTTGTACATAGTAATCATACCTAGTAAGTTGTATATAGTAATCATACCTAGTAAGTTGTATATAGTAATCATACCTAGTAAGTTGTATATAGTATATAGTAATCATCCCTAGTAAGTAATATATAGTAATCATACCTAGTAAGTAATATATAGTAATCATACCTAGTAAGTAGTATATAGTAATCATACCTAGTAAGTTGTATATAGTAATCATACCTCGTAAGTTTTGTATAGTAATCATACCTAGTAAGTTGTATATAGTATATAGTAATCATCCCTAGTAAGTAATATATAGTAATCATACTTAGTAAGTAGTATATAGTAATCATACCTAGTAAGTAGTATATAGTATATAGTAATCATCCCTAGTAAGTAATATATAGTAATCATACCTAGTAAGTGTATATAGCAATCATACCTAGTAAGTAGTGTATAGTAATCATACCCAGTAAGTAGTATATAGTAATCATACCTAGTAAGTAGTATATAGTAATCATACCTAGTAAGTAGTATATAGTAATCATACCTAGTAAGTAGTATATAGTAATCGTACCTAGTAAGTAGTATATAGTAATCATACCTAGTAAGTAGTATATAGTAATCATACCTAGTAAGTAGTATATAGTAATCATACCTAGTAAGTAGTATATAGTAATCATACCTAGTAAGTAGTATATAGTAATCATACCTAGTAAGTTGTATATAGTAATCATACCTAGTAACTTGTATATAGTATATAGTAATCATACCTAGTAAGTTGTATATAGTATATAGTAATCATACCTAGTAAGTAGTATATAGTAATCATACCTAGTAAGTAGTGTATAGTAATCATACCTAGTAAGTTGTATATAGTATATAGTAATCATACCTAGTAAGTTGTATATAGTAATCATACCTAGTAAGTTGTATATAGTAATCATACCTAGTAAGTAGTATATAGTAATCATACCTAGTAAGTTGTATATAGTAATCATACCTAGTAAGTTGTATATAGTAATCATACCTAGTAAGTTGTATATAGTAATCATACCTAGTAAGTTGTATATAGTAATCATACCTAGTAAGTTGTATATAGTAATCATACCTAGTAAGTTGTATATAGTAATAATACCTAGTAAGTTGTATATAGTAATCATACCTAGTAAGTTGTATGTACTAATCATACCTAGTAAGTTGTATATAGTATATAGTAATCATACCTAGTAAGTTGTATATAGTAATCATACCTAGTAAGTTGTATATAGTAATCATACCTAGTAAGTTGTATATAGTAATCATACCTAGTAAGTTGTATGTAGTAATCATACCTAGTAAGTTGTATATAGTAATCATACCTAGTAAGTTGTATATAGTAATCATACCTAGTAAGTTGTATATAGTAATCATACCTAGTAAGTTGTATATAGTAATCATACCTAGTAAGTTGTACATAGTAATCATACCTAGTAAGTTGTATATAGTATATAGTAATCATACCTAGTAAGTTGTATATAGTAATCATACCTAGTAAGTTGTATATAGTATATAGTAATCATCCCTAGTAAGTAATATATAGTAATCATACCTAGTAAGTAATATATAGTAATCATACCTAGTAAGTAATATATAGTAATCATACCTAGTAAGTAGTATATAGTAATCATACCTAGTAAGTTGTATATAGTAATCATACCTCGTAAGTTTTGTATAGTAATCATACCTAGTAAGTTGTATATAGTATATAGTAATCATCCCTAGTAAGTAATATATAGTAATCATACCTAGTAAGTAATATATAGTAATCATACCTAGTAAGTAGTATATAGTAATCATACCTAGTAAGTAGTATATAGTATATAGTAATCATCCCTAGTAAGTAATATATAGTAATTATACCTAGTAAGTGTATATAGTAATCATACCTAGTAAGTAGTATATAGTAATCATACCTAGTAAGTAGTATATAGTATATAGTAATCATCCCTAGTAAGTAATATATAGTAATTATACCTAGTAAGTGTATATAGTAATCATACCTAGTAAGTAGTATATAGTAATCATACCTAGTAAGTAGTATATAGTAATCATACCTAGTAAGTAGTATATAGTAATCATACCTAGTAAGTAGTATATAGTAATCATACCTAGTAAGTAGTATATAGTATATAGTAATCATCCCTAGTAAGTAATATATAGTAATTATACCTAGTAAGTCTATATAGTAATTATACCTAGTAAGTAGTATATAGTAATCATACCTAGTAAGTAGTATATAGTAATCATACCTAGTAAGTAGTATATAGTAATCATACCTAGTAAGTAGTATATAGTAATCATACCTAGTAAGTAGTATACAGTAATCATACCTAGTAAGTAGTATATAGTAATCATACCTAGTAAGTTGTATATAGTAATCATACCTAGTAAGTAGTATATAGTAATCATACCTAGTAAGTAGCATATAGTAATCATACCTAGTAAGTAGTATATAGTAATCATACCTAGTAAGTAGTATATAGTAATCATACCTAGTAAGTAGTATATAGTAATCATACCTAGTAAGTAGTATATAGTAATCATACCTAGTAAGTAGTATATAGTAATCATACCTAGTAAGTTTTATATAGTAATCATACCTAGTAAGTTGTATATAGTAATCATACCTAGTAAGTAGCATACAGTAATCATACCTAGTAAGTAGTATATAGTAATCATACCTAGTAAGTAGTATATAGTAATCATACCTAGTAAGTAATATATAGTAATCATACCTAGTAAGTAGTATATAGTAATCATACCTAGTAAGTAGTATATAGTAATCATACCTAGTAAGTAGTATATAGTAATCATACCTAGTAAGTTGTATATAGTAATCATACCTAGTAAGTAGTATATAGTATATAGTAATCATACCTAGTAAGTAGTATATAATAATCATACCTAGTAAGTAGTATATAATAATCATACCTAGTAAGTAATATATAGTAATCATACCTAGTACGTTTTATATAGTATATAGTAATCATACCTAGTAAGTAGTATATAGTATATAGTAATCATACCTAGTAAGTAGTATATAATAATCATACCTAGTAAGTAGTATATAGTAATCATGCCTAGTAAGTAGTATATAGTAATCATACCTAGTAAGTTGTATATAGTAATCATACCTAGTAAGTAATATATAGTAATCATACCTAGTAAGTAGTATATAGTAATCATACCTAGTAAGTTGTATATAGTATATAGTAATCATACCTAGTAAGTAGTATATAGTAATCATACCTAGTAAGTAGTATATAGTAATCATACCTAATAAGTAATATATAGTAATCATACCTAATAAGTAGTATATAGTAATCATACCTAGTAAGTAGTATATAGTAATCATACCTAGTTAGTAGTATATAGTAATCATACCTAGTAAGTAGTATATAGTAATCATACCTAGTAAGTAGTATATAGTAATCATACCTAGTAAGTACTATATATAGTAATCAGACCTAGTAAGTAGTATATAGTAATCATACCTAGTAAGTAGTATATAGTAATCGTACCTAGTAAGTTGTATATAGTAATCATACCTAGTAAGTTGTATATAGTATATAGTAATCATACCTAGTAAGTTGTATATAGTATATAGTAATCATACCTAGTAAGTTGTATATAGAATATAGTAATCATACCTAGTAAGTAGTATATAGTAATCATACCTAGTAAGTAGTGTATAGTAATCATACCTAGTAAGTTGTATATAGTATATAGTAATCATACCTAGTAAGTTGTATATAGTAATCATACCTAGTAAGTAGTATATAGTAATCATACCTAGTAAGTTGTATATAGTATATAGTAATCATACCTAGTAAGTTGTATATAGTATATAGTAATCATACCTAGTAAGTAGTATATAGTAATCATACCTAGTAAGTAGTGTATAGTAATCATACCTAGTAAGTTGTATATAGTACACAGTAATCATACCTAGTAAGTTGTATATAGTAATCATACCTAGTAAGTAGTATATAGTAATCATACCTAGTAAGTAGTATATAGTAATCATACCTAGTAAGTTGTATATAGTATATAGTAATCATACCTAGTAAGTTGTATATAGTAATCATACCTAGTAAGTAGTATATAGTAATCATACCTAGTAAGTTGTATATAGTAATCATACCTAGTAAGTTGTATATAGTATATAGTAATCATACCTAGTAAGTTGTATATAGTAATCATACCTAGTAAGTTGTATATAGTAATCATACCTAGTAAGTTGTATATAGTAATCATACCTAGTAAGTTGTATATAGTAATCATACCTAGTAAGTTGTATATAGTAATCATACCTAGTAAGTTGTATATAGTAATCATACCTAGTAAGTTGTATATAGTAATCATACCTAGTAAGTTGTATATAGTAATCATACCTAGTAAGTTGTATATAGTAATCATACCTAGTAAGTTGTATATAGTAATCATACCTAGTAAGTTGTATATAGTAATCATACCTAGTAAGTAGCACACAGTAATCATACCTAGTAAGTAGTATATAGTAATCATACCTAGTAAGTAGTATATAGTAATCATACCTAGTAAGTAGTATATAGTAATCATACCTAGTAAGTAGTATATAGTAATCATACCTAGTAAGTAGTATATAGTAATCATGCCTAGTAAGTAGTATATAGTAATCATACCTAGTAAGTTGTATATAGTAATCATACCTAGTAAGTAATATATAGTAATCATACCTAGTAAGTAGAATATAGTAATCATACCTAGTAAGTAGTATATAGTAATCATACCTAGTAAGTTGTATATAGTATATAGTAATCATACCTAGTAAGTAGTATATAGTAATCATACCTAGTAAGTAGTATATAGTAATCATACCTAGTAAGTAGTATATAGTAATCATACCTAGTAAGTAGTATATAGTAATCATACCTAGTAAGTTGTATATAGTAATCATACCTAGTAAGTAGTATATAGTATATAGTAATCATACCTAGTAAGTAGTATATAATAATCATACCTAGTAAGTAGTATATAATAATCATACCTAGTAAGTAATATATAGTAATCATACCTAGTACGTTTTATATAGTATATAGTAATCATACCTAGTAAGTAGTATATAGTATATAGTAATCATACCTAGTAAGTAGTATATAATAATCATACCTAGTAAGTAGTATATAGTAATCATGCCTAGTAAGTAGTATATAGTAATCATACCTAGTAAGTTGTATATAGTAATCATACCGAGTAAGTAATATATAGTAATCATACCTAGTAAGTAGTATATAGTAATCATACCTAGTAAGTTGTATATAGTATATAGTAATCATACCTAGTAAGTAGTATATAGTAATCATACCTAGTAAGTAGTATATAGTAATCATACCTAGTAAGTAGTATATAGTAATCATACCTAGTAAGTACTATATATAGTAATCAGACCTAGTAAGTAGTATATAGTAATCATACCTAGTAAGTAGTATATAGTAATCGTACCTAGTAAGTTGTATATAGTAATCATACCTAGTAAGTTGTATATAGTATATAGTAATCATACCTAGTAAGTTGTATATAGTATATAGTAATCATACTTAGTAAGTTGTATATAGAATATAGTAATCATACCTAGTAAGTAGTATATAGTAATCATACCTAGTAAGTAGTGTATGGTAATCATACCTAGTAAGTTGTATATAGTATATAGTAATCATACCTAGTAATTTGTATATAGTAATCATACCTAGTAAGTAGTATATAGTAATCATACCTAGTAAGTAGTATATAGTAATCATACCTAGTAAGTTGTATATAGTATATAGTAATCATACCTAGTAAGTTGTATATAGTAATCATACCTAGTAAGTAGTATATAGTAATCATACCTAGTAAGTTGTATATAGTAATCATACCTAGTAAGTTGTATATAGTAATCATACCTAGTAAGTTGTATATAGTATATAGTAATCATACCTAGTAAGTTGTATATAGTAATCATACCTAGTAAGTTGTATATAGTAATCATACCTAGTAAGTTGTATATAGTAATCATACCTAGTAACTTGTATATAGTAATCATACCTAGTAACTTGTATATAGTAATCATACCTAGTAAGTTGTATATAGTAATCATACCTAGTAAGTTGTATATAGTAATCATACCTAGTAAGTTGTATATAGTAATCATACCTAGTAAGTTGTATATAGTATATAGTAATCATACCTAGTAAGTTGTATATAGTAATCATACCTAGTAAGTTGTATATATTAATCATACCTAGTAAGTTGTATATAGTAATCATACCTAGTAAGTTGTATATAGTAATCATACCTAGTAAGTTGTATATATTATATAGTAATCATACCTAGTAAGTTGTATATATTATATAGTAATCATACCTAGTAAGTTGCATATAGTATATAGTAATCATACCTAGTAAGTTGTATAGAGTATATAGTAATCATACCTAGTAAGTTGTATATAGTAATCATACCTAGTAAGTTGTATATAGTAATCATACCTAGTAAGTTGTACATAGTAATCATACCTAGTAAGTTGTATATAGTAATCATACCTAGTAAGTTGTATATAGTAATCATACCTAGTAAGTTGTATATAGTATATAGTAATCATCCCTAGTAAGTAATATACAGTAATCATACCTAGTAAGTAATATATAGTAATCATACCTAGTAAGTAGTATATAGTAATCATACCTAGTAAGTTGTATATAGTAATCATACCTCGTAAGTTTTGTATAGTAATCATACCTAGTAAGTTGTATATAGTATATAGTAATCATCCCTAGTAAGTAATATATAGTAATCATACTTAGTAAGTAGTATATAGTAATCATACCTAGTAAGTAGTATATAGTATATAGTAATCATCCCTAGTAAGTAATATATAGTAATCATACCTAGTAAGTGTATATAGCAATCATACCTAGTAAGTAGTGTATAGTAATCATACCCAGTAAGTAGTATATAGTAATCATACCTAGTAAGTAGTATATAGTAATCATACCTAGTAAGTAGTATATAGTAATCATACCTAGTAAGTAGTATATAGTAATCGTACCTAGTAAGTAGTATATAGTAATCATACCTAGTAAGTAGTATATAGTAATCATACCTAGTAAGTAGTATATAGTAATCATACCTAGTAAGTAGTATATAGTAATCATACCTAGTAAGTAGTATATAGTAATCATACCTAGTAAGTTGTATATAGTAATCATACCTAGTAACTTGTATATAGTATATAGTAATCATACCTAGTAAGTTGTATATAGTATATAGTAATCATACCTAGTAAGTAGTATATAGTAATCATACCTAGTAAGTAGTGTATAGTAATCATACCTAGTAAGTTGTATATAGTATATAGTAATCATACCTAGTAAGTTGTATATAGTAATCATACCTAGTAAGTTGTATATAGTAATCATACCTAGTAAGTAGTATATAGTAATCATACCTAGTAAGTTGTATATAGTAATCATACCTAGTAAGTTGTATATAGTAATCATACCTAGTAAGTTGTATATAGTAATCATACCTAGTAAGTTGTATATAGTAATCATACCTAGTAAGTTGTATATAGTAATCATACCTAGTAAGTTGTATATAGTAATAATACCTAGTAAGTTGTATATAGTAATCATACCTAGTAAGTTGTATGTACTAATCATACCTAGTAAGTTGTATATAGTATATAGTAATCATACCTAGTAAGTTGTATATAGTAATCATACCTAGTAAGTTGTATATAGTAATCATACCTAGTAAGTTGTATATAGTAATCATACCTAGTAAGTTGTATGTAGTAATCATACCTAGTAAGTTGTATATAGTAATCATACCTAGTAAGTTGTATATAGTAATCATACCTAGTAAGTTGTATATAGTAATCATACCTAGTAAGTTGTATATAGTAATCATACCTAGTAAGTTGTACATAGTAATCATACCTAGTAAGTTGTATATAGTATATAGTAATCATACCTAGTAAGTTGTATATAGTAATCATACCTAGTAAGTTGTATATAGTATATAGTAATCATCCCTAGTAAGTAATATATAGTAATCATACCTAGTAAGTAATATATAGTAATCATACCTAGTAAGTAATATATAGTAATCATACCTAGTAAGTAGTATATAGTAATCATACCTAGTAAGTTGTATATAGTAATCATACCTCGTAAGTTTTGTATAGTAATCATACCTAGTAAGTTGTATATAGTATATAGTAATCATCCCTAGTAAGTAATATATAGTAATCATACCTAGTAAGTAATATATAGTAATCATACCTAGTAAGTAGTATATAGTAATCATACCTAGTAAGTAGTATATAGTATATAGTAATCATCCCTAGTAAGTAATATATAGTAATTATACCTAGTAAGTGTATATAGTAATCATACCTAGTAAGTAGTATATAGTAATCATACCTAGTAAGTAGTATATAGTATATAGTAATCATCCCTAGTAAGTAATATATAGTAATTATACCTAGTAAGTGTATATAGTAATCATACCTAGTAAGTAGTATATAGTAATCATACCTAGTAAGTAGTATATAGTAATCATACCTAGTAAGTAGTATATAGTAATCATACCTAGTAAGTAGTATATAGTAATCATACCTAGTAAGTAGTATATAGTATATAGTAATCATCCCTAGTAAGTAATATATAGTAATTATACCTAGTAAGTCTATATAGTAATTATACCTAGTAAGTAGTATATAGTAATCATACCTAGTAAGTAGTATATAGTAATCATACCTAGTAAGTAGTATATAGTAATCATACCTAGTAAGTAGTATATAGTAATCATACCTAGTAAGTAGTATATAGTAATCATACCTAGTAAGTAGTATACAGTAATCATACCTAGTAAGTAGTATATAGTAATCATACCTAGTAAGTTGTATATAGTAATCATACCTAGTAAGTAGTATATAGTAATCATACCTAGTAAGTAGCATATAGTAATCATACCTAGTAAGTAGTATATAGTAATCATACCTAGTAAGTAGTATATAGTAATCATACCTAGTAAGTAGTATATAGTAATCATACCTAGTAAGTAGTATATAGTAATCATACCTAGTAAGTAGTATATAGTAATCATACCTAGTCAGTTGTATATAGTATATAGTAATCATACCTAGTAAGTTGTATATAGTAATCATACCTAGTAAGTAGTATATAGTAATCATACCTAGTAAGTTGTATATAGTAATCTTACCTAGTAAGTTGTATATAGTAATCATACCTAGTAAGTAGTATATAGTAATCATACCTAGTAAGTTGTATATAGTAATCATACCTAGTAAGTAGTATATAGTAATCAGCCCTAGAAAGTAGTATATAGTAATCATACCTAGTAAGTTTTATATAGTAATCATACCTAGTCAGTTGTATATAGTATATAGTAATCATACCTCGTAAGTTGTATATAGTAATCATACCTAGTAAGTTGTATATAGTAATCATACCTAGTAAGTAGTATATAGTAATCATACCTAGTAAGTAGTACAAACTTTTCGCTACAAAATTTAAGATATTTTTTAGCTTTTCTTTATTCATTTTTTCTATTTTTAACCTCTCAAAATGCCGCCCCTGGCACGTGCCGCCCGAGGTGGACCGCCTCCCCTCAGCTCTCCCTTGCGATGCCGCTGACTATGTCTTTTGTTATTATGTTGTTTATAGTCAGTAGATTATGTTGCCCAGGAGCCACAAGAGCAAAAATACAGCATCATATCTGGTAATGTGTAGTATAATAAATCTAAAATGCTTACATCCTGAATAGCAAATTGTTTAAAGGCAGGAAAAAACAACATCACTATGTTTTATTATATTAGAAAATCTGCTGACAATGCCTGGGATTCATGATTATAATAATACACTATCATACCTAGTAAGTAGTATATAGTAATCATACCTAGTAAGTTGTATATAGTAATCATACCTAGTAAGTTGTATATAGTATATAGTAATCATACCTAGTAAGTAGTATATAGTATATAGCAATTATACCTAGTAAGTTGTATATAGTAATCATACCTAGTAAGTTGTATATAGTAATCAAACCTAGTAAGTTGTATATAGTAATCATACCTTATATATGTAATCACACCTTATATTATATAGTTGTATATAGTAATTATACCTAGTAAGTTGTATATAGTAATCATACCTAGTAAGTTGTATATAGTAATCATACCTAGTAAGTAGTATATAGTAATCATACCTAGTAAGTTGTATGTAGTAATCATACCTAGTAAGTTGTATATAGTAATAATACCTAGTAAGTTGTATATAGTAATCATACCTAGTAAGTAGTATATAGTAATCATACCTAGTAAGTTGTATATAGTAATCATACCTAGTAAGTTGTATATAGTAATCATACCAAGTAAGTAGTACATAGTAATCATACCAAGTAAGTAGTACATAGTAATCATACCTAGTAAGTTGTATATAGTAATTATACCTATTAAGTTGTATATAGTAATCATACCTAGTAAGTAGTATATAGTAATCATACCTAGTAAGTAGTATATAGTAATCATACCTAGTAAGTAGTATATAGTAATCATACCTAGTAAGTTGTATATAGTAATCATACCTAGTAAGTTGTATATAGTAATCATACCTAGTAAGTTATATATAGTAATCATACCTAGTAAGTTGTATATAGTAATCATACCAAGTAAGTAGTACATAGTAATCATACCTAGTAAGTTGTATATAGTAACTATACCTATTAAGTTGTAGATAGTAATCATACCTAGTAAGTAGTATATAGTAATCATACCTAGTAAGTTGTATATAGTAATCATACCTAGTAAGTTGTATATGGTAATCATACCTAGTAAGTAGTATATAGTAATCATACCTAGTAAGTAGTATATAGTAATCATACCTAGTAAGTTGCATATAGTAATCATACCTAGTAAGTTGTATATAGTAATCATACCTAGTAAGTTGTATATAGTAATCATACCTAGTAAGTTGTATATAGTATATAGTAATCATACCTAGTAAGTTTTATATAGTAATCATACCTAGTAAGTTGTATATAGTAATCATACCTAGTAAGTTGTATATAGTAATCATACCTAGTAAGTTGTATATAGTAATCATACCTAGTAAGTTGTATATAGTAATCATACCTAGTAAGTTGTATATAGTAATCATACCTAGTAAGTTGTATATAGTAATCATACCTAGTAAGTTGTATATAGTAATCATACCTAGTAAGTTGTATATAGTAATCATACCTAGTAAGTTGTATATAGTAATCATACCTAGTAAGTTGTATATAGTAATCATACCTAGTAAGTTGTATATAGTAATCATACCTAGTAAGTTGTATATAGTAATCATACCTAGTAAGTTGTATATAGTAATCATACCTAGTAAGTTGTATATAGTAATCATACCTAGTAAATTGTATATAGTAATCATACCTAGTAAGTTGTATATAGTAATCATACCTAGTAAGTTGTATATAGTAATCATACCTAGTAAGTTGTATATAGTAATCATACCTAGTAAGTTGTATATAGTAATCATACCTAGTAAGTTGTATATAGTAATCATACCTAGTAAGTTGTATATAGTAATCAAACCTAGTAAGTTGTATATAGTATATAGTAATCAAACCTAGTAAGTTGTATATAGTATATAGTAATAATACCTAGTAAGTAGTATATGGTAATCATACCTAGTAAGTTGTATATAGTAATCATACCTAGTAAGTAGTATATAGTAATCAAACCTAGTAAGTTGTATATAGTATCTAGTAACCATACCTAGTAAGTAATATATAGTAATCATACCTAGTAAGTAATATATAGTAATCATACCTAGTAAGTTGTATATAGTATATAGTAATCATACCTAGTAAGTTGTATATAGTATGGGCTACTAACTCTCCATCCTAAATTCTAAAATAATTTTGTTTTTAATTTTGTTCACAAATCTCGCTCAAAAGTAGAATTTCAATGCGGGTGGGGGTACTTTTAAATGTAGATATAGTTTCTTTTTCAATTTGAAAAATTTCTTAATGTTTTTTCTTTATCTATTTTATCCAGACTTTGATAAATTCATTGAGATATATTCATGTATATTTTTAATGTTTGGGAAACCCCGAGAATATAATGATATGATAAAAAAAAACAGACGGAGTCAGACAAAGTTGCTCCAGGAAAATAAAATAAAACTTGCCCAGTCGTTTGAAATCTTCTAACATTAAACTGTGAACTCCCTGGGAAGCTGTCTGTAAACATTTGGCAACTGGGTGCGAAAAAATAGTTGACCGTTTTAAACCGTTTGATAAGGGGAAGGACAAGTGACCTCTAAAACATTTACTTAAACCAATAAAAAATCAAATGAAAGTTGAAAGCGATTCCTCTACAAAAATACAAAACAAAATTAATTGCTTTTTTGGGCCATTCCTTGTCATATTTGCCAATACAACGTAAGAAAGCAGACAAAAACCTAACCGGACAAAATCCAACACTATTATATTCTACTTTTATTTAATTAGCAATAATGTTTCATATTATTTTTCTTGACAAAATATTTCTTTAAATTTAAACAATTTTTTCAATACCTTGAAAATAAACAGCATTCTTCTAAAGGTTATCTAGCGAATTTTCACAAAGTTTCAAGTTTTATTTTGTTTATATTACGTAGATGAAATAAATTTAGATCTTCTTTATCATGATCTATAGAGGTTAGTTTTATTAATATTTATCAACGGTATCAGAAATGAAAAATTAACATAATAAAATATCAAAAGAATCGGTTTTGGAATCGGAAATCAGGCACACATTTTTCCGATTCCGATACCCCGAAAACTACCAATTTTGCCGATTCCCGATCAATCGGTACAACACTAATATATGCGTATATACATATACATACATAAATATGCCCACATATATATATATATGTACACATATATAAATATATATATATACACACACACACACATATATATATATATATATATACACACATATTCACGAAATACACACACAAAATCACAGAAAATATTTATATTTAAGATGTCCATTTTAATTACACACACACACACACATATATATATATATATAAATGTAATTCTTGGTTCGTTCAAAGTCCATAAAACCATATTTCTACATTACCAATTTAATTGGAATTTTCAGAAAATTTATGGAATTTAAGGAATGTTTGCATGTTATTAAAATAAATTAAGATCCGTAAGATCGCAAATTATAAAAATATATTAAATAAAATAAAAATATTTTTCGTAACTGCAAGACTGTCCGCCATATTTCATTTCCGGTAGAAATGAGCCTTTCACGTGCACCACAGGTTGACGACTTTCGAATTACAACATTTAACTATCTAATTAATAGATGGGTAAAAAAAAAAAAAAAAAAAAAAAAAATTCCCTATTTTTTAAATTATATATATATATATATATATATATATATATATATATTTGTACTTTAACCTTTCAATTGAATAAAAAAACATATCAAAACTTTAATTAAACTTGGAAATACGATTTAAAAAATAGCGCGGATCAGTAAGTGCACTAGCACCATTTGCTTATCTTAAGTTTTTTATTTTTAAAAGCCTACCTAAAATAAATTTGTCTAATTCTTAATTTCTTATGTTATTGGTGGTGGGGGGAGGGAAAGGTAAATATGAAGAATTACTCCACCCTCGAAAATTCCTTTAAAATTACCACTTTTATAGGTTTTCGGTGCCGCTGAAAACGAAAATAACGTTTATAATTAAGGCAAACGAGTAGTTTCCATGATATAAAGAAATGTTAGTTTAAAAAAAAAGGAGGATCACTTTTCCATAATAATTTAACGTAAAATGATCATCCACTTTTTGGCCACGAATTTTTTTTTGGGGGGGGGACTTTCTTTCTACCCTTGGAAAATCCTTTAAAATTACCTGTTTAAATTGCAAAATGCAAAAGAAATCAAACAAAAAAAACTTTTTAGCCAAGAAACACACAGAAAGATTTTTTAAAATAGCATCCATTTTTTTCTATCGAATTCATTTGCTGTTTTTATTGAAAACTATTTTCTCCCGGATTTTTGATAAAATTTTCCATAAAGGGCCGTGCATCTCACGTTCGTATATAACAAAATTTTTTTTAAAGATTTTGGTGTGCTAAAAACGAATCTGCAAACCGTTTCCGTCGCAAAAAAAAATAGTTTTTATGATATGAAGAAATTACTTTTTCGAAAAGTAGGCGATCACTTTTCCATGTAAATTTAACTTAAAATATGCACCCACTTTCTAGCCACCTGAGAGAGGGGGGGATTTTTTCCCATGTTTATTGGCTAAACAGCTTTCGTTTATGCTCACGCGTAGCATAAACGAAAGCTACGTCTGTGAAATAGGAAATAGTCCCAGAGTCCAGGGGTTATTACCATGCAAAAGAAATCAAACAAAAAACTTTTTAGCCAAGAAACACACAGAAAGATGCCCCTCTCTCAGGTGGTCAGAAAGTGGGTGCTCATTCTAAGTTAAATTTACATTGAAAAGTGATCACCCACTTTTCGAAAACGTAATTTCTTCATATCATGAAAACTTTCTTTTTTGCGACGGAAACGGTTTGCAGATTCGTTTTTAGTACACTGAAATCTACAATAAAATATTTCGTTATATACGAACATGAGACGGGCCTTAAAGTAAAATAATTCTGGATTTTTGGGGCAGATTTGCCGTTTAGTTGTACAAATATCCTCAAACCAGGTAATCACTAAAAGGGACTCTTAAAAGTCGTCATCTGTATCGAGCAAAAGTTTAAAACCATTGATTATATGTCAGCCTACGTCACAGTAACATATATTGAGTGAGTTCCTAACAGTATTTTGTATAGTTTTTTAGTTTAAACTCATTTTCCCAAAATTTCCCCAAACTGAACGTGTTTGATACAGTCTGCTGCCATTTATATTTTTCAAATATACCGATAAACACTGCATATTTTTGAACCGATTATACATTACATAAAAACACTACAATGTTATCCAGTTAGGTAGAACATTTACTTTTCTTGCCTTTGATAAAATTTATTTGTTATATATTTATTTTTTGACAACTTCTTTATATCTGTGTTTAGTAATACAAACCCTTTTCATTTAATGTAACGTTTAGTCGGCTCGAAAAACAGTGTTTATTGGTGTATTTGAAAGATACAAATAGTGTCGGACACTGTTGATTACGTTAAGTTTGAGAAAGTGAGTTAAAACTAAAAAACTATACAAAATACTGTCAGAAACCCACCGATTATGTCAGCCTATGTCATGGTAACATATATTCGGTGGGGTTTTGATACTGTATTTTATAGTTTTTAGTTTTCAACTTACTTTCCCAAACTTAACGTATTCAACAGAGTTTGCAACCATTCTGTTTTTCGAGCCGATTAAACATTTTACATTACATAAAAACACTAAACAATTATCCAGTTTAGGTAGAAACATAACTTACTTACCTTGGCTTTCATTTATTTGTTTTTGGACAACTTCTTTGAATCTGTGTATAGTACCCCCCCCCCATCACTCAAACATCAATTACTAACTCACATTTTTGTATACAGAAAACAAAACCAAAACAAAAAAAACATTTAGCGTTTCAACATTTTTGCTACGTTCAGCTTTATCCACTGATTGTTGGTTGAGCCCAAGCCATGATTGACGGTAATCCCGAGGATCAGGATCCAATTCTGCAAGAGTACCATTTTTTTTCATTTTCGCCTTTTTTATTTTACTTTTTGGAATGGATTGCTGTACTAAGAATATAAGAAACATGCATTTTCTCTTTTTATTAGAATTTTCCATTACACCACATTGAGCCACAGCAATGCGTGGCAGGGTACAGCTAGTATATATATATATATATATATATATATATATATATACACACACATATTCACAAAATACACACACAAAATCACAGAAAATATTTATATTTGAGATGTCCCTGTGTATATTTTCCTACGCAATAACTCTGTCAATTTTTAGTCTACAGACTCGAAATTTGATATACAGGGTACTGAGATTTGGGAAAATCGATGTGATTGGTTTTTGGTCAGAAATTTGGCGATTAAGAGGTCAAAGTTCAACGAGTTGACCTTTGAGAACTCTACCAAACTCCTCCGACAATTTTGCGTCTATGCACTTGAAATTTTAGATATAGGTTCCTTGAACATGGATCTAACTTAATAACTTGATTTGAGCCCAAAACAAAATTCTAAGGGGTCATAATAGGGATTAAAGTTTAAAAAAATTTGACCTCTGCAGTCTCTTCCAAATTACTCAGACAATTTCTGGTCTAAATATTTGAAATTTTACATAAAGGGTATTCAGAGATAGGGCAAGCTTTTTCATCCGTTTGGGTCGAAAACTTTTAGTTACCAATATATAAATGTATGTATATATGTCTGTCTGTTTGTTTTCATGTGTGCCTTTAACTTTCAATAGAGGCGACGGATTTTACTAAGATCAGTATCATTTTAAAGTTCGACCTTTCATACGACAAATATCGAAAAATTGGCTAAAAACATTAATATCTTCCCCTTCAGCTAGGCACTTTTCTACAGGGGAGGGGGACTTTTTTGCCGATATTTTTTAAAGTTATCCTTTCCTTTAGATTGTCTAGCCTTAATTTTAAAAAATGTCGCTTCCGGTTTGGCGGTGGTTGTAACAGCATAAACGTTAGGTTTTACCCCGTTCTTTTCCTCCTTTGTGGTACGGCTTCGAGCCTGCCTTCCTACTACCACTTTTTTTTTTTTTTGCTCAACATACACATCCAAACACCCGGGCAACACCGGGCGCCCATGCTAGTATATCTATAAAAGTGAATATGTCTGTGTCTGTACATTTCCCTACGCAATAACTCTGTCAATTTTTTTGTCTACAGACTCAAAATTAGATATACAGGGTACTCAGATTTGGAAAAATCTGTGTTGGTTTTCGGCCAGAAATTTGGCTGTTAAGGGGTCAAAATTCAATGATTTGACCTTTGAGAACTACCAAACTCCTCCAACAATTTTGGGTCTAAACACTTGAAATTTTAGATATAGGTTCCTTGGACATGGATCTAACTTAACTTGATTTGAGCCCAAAACAATAAATTATAAGGGTTCATAATAGTGGTCAAAGTTAAAAAAATTGACCATTTTTTTTTGTTTTTTTTCTCCCCATATACCTCCAAACACCCGGGCAACGCCGAGCACCCATGCTAGTATATATATAAAAATGAACATGTCTGTGTGTGTGTGTCTGTTTACATTTCCCTATGCAATAACTCTGTCAATTTTTAGTCTACCAACTCGAAATTTGATATATTGGGTACTGAGATTTGGGAAAATCGATGTGATCGGTTTTTGGTCAGAAATTTGGCGATTAAGGGGTCAAAGGTCAACGATTTGACCTTTGAAAACTCTATACAACTCCTCCAACAATGTTGGGTCTACGCTCTTGAAATTTTAGATATAGGTTCCTTGGACATGGATCTAATTTAATAATTTGATTTGAGCCCAAAACAATAAATTTTAAGGGGTAATAATAGGGATCAAAGTTAAAAAAAAAAACATTGACCTCTGCGGTCTTTTCCAAATTACTCAGACAATTTCTGGTCTAAATATTTTAAATTTTACATAACGGTTATTCAGAGATGGGCAAGCTTTTTCATCAGTTGAGGTCGAAAATTTTTATTTACCAATATATAAATTTATGTATGTATGTCTGTTTGCATGGATTTTTACCAAGATCAGTATTGTTTTAAAGTTCGACCTTTCATACAACAAATATTGAAAAATTGGCTAAAAACATTAATATCTTCCCCTTCAACTAGGCACTTTTCTACGGGGAGGGGGGGATCACTTTTTTCGCTGATATTTTTTAAAGTTATCCTCTCCTTTAGATTGTCTAGCCTTAATTTTAAAAAATGTCTCTTCCAGTTTGGCGGTGGTCGTAACAGCATAAACGTTACGTTTCCTCCTTTGCAGTACGGGTTCGAGCCTGTTTTCCTACTACCACTTCTTTTTCTTTTGCTCAACATACACATCCAAACACCCGGGCAATGCCCGATATTTTCTTGGTGTTTTAAATTGTAATTATAGGTAGCTATATGCTTTCTTACACCAGAAAATGACTAGCCCCTGTCATTATTTTCAAGCTTTTTTTTTTAATTTCTTACACAAATACGAATATAAAAGCTACAAAAGTAGCCTTTTTCCAGGCAACAATTTTCACATTAATTCCTGACATTTCATAAAAATAGGTACAAGATAAGTACAATTTTTGATAGAGAAATAGTCAGTCGGTCAGAATGCTGGGGCAAGGCTCTTTCATAACTACGACAGAACAAGTTCATATATGGACCAAAGAATATTTCTTCTCAAGAACCAGTCAAAGGTAACTTCATCATCATCAAGATCTACTTGTGTGTTTTTGCAATGGAGACTTTTGCAATTACCACACATTGAACAATGAATGCCATGTTTCCTGCAACTGCATCTTGCTGTAATACACCCTGAAGACAGTTACACAATTATAGCCAACAAATTTACTAGACAAGTGGCAAGTCAGTCTTGATTGGTTGTAATTTACCACCTGAAAGTTCCCATACCTACTCGTCAGGTTGTAGCTAATTTCTATCTTTCCATTCTTAAATTTGGAAGAAAAGTCAAAGGCTGTGGAATTTCGTATCTGCTCGTGTTAGTGGCAATGATTTGGCGTGAACATTCTTTGAGTTTTTTTGCAACCTTTTTATTAAAGCACCTCAATCAGAGGTGATTGATGCTTTCCCCATCATTACCATTGTACAGGCACACTAAAGTCTTTTCCCCAGCTTCAATAACCTTTTCTGCACTGCTATCTTTGCCAAACACTTTGTCAGTTTGAGGAAGTTTCTATTGTTCATCAGCTTTCAGAGGGATGCTGCCTTCCCAATTCCATGAACACTGGATGTAGAATCACAACCCAGTAGTGCATGGATGAAAAGAATGTTGGAATAAACATCTTCCAAAGATTTTCTATTCTCTTTGATGTTCTTGACCTTTTGCACTAGCCTTTAGTTGTGACATGAAGATGTTGTAACAATCATCTCTATTGGTATGCTAACATAGAAGGACCAATCATCTGCTATCAAAATGGTTTCTCCTGTCTGTGCCAGTTCTAGAGCACAATCAATACGTCAGTGTCTCCAGATGCATGGACTACTTTTAAACCTGCTTCGTCCAAACTCTTTCCCAGCAAGTTAATGAACAATTGTTTGTTTTGTTGATTAGCAAGGAAAACATCTTTTTTTAATTTGAATACAATTAAAGGGGTCAGTGACACATTAATACCAACAGACCCTCCAGCACGGCATTGGTAAGTTGCGTCTTTAATGGATATGGATCACTTTCATACCCATCAAAAACAATGCATGCTTTTCCATATCTAACTGTGTGTTATTTTTTTGATATTTTTATCCAATTTCACATGTGTTATTTTTTTGATATTTTTATCCAATTTCACATGTGTTATTTTTTATCCAATTTCACATGTGTTATTTTTTTTATATTTTTATCCAATTTTACATGTGTTATTTTTTTTATATTTTTATCCAATTTCACATGTTATTTTTTTAATATTTTTATCCAATTTCACATGTGTTATTTTTTTTAATATTTTTATCCAATTTCACATGTGTTATTTTTTTTATATTTTTATCCAATTTCCCATGTGTTATTTTTTATATTTTTATCCAATTGCATATGTGTTATTTTTTATCCAATTTCACATGTGTCATTTTTTTTATATTTTTATCTAATTTTCCATGTGCTATTTTTTTAATCCAATTTAACATGTGTAATTTTTTTATATTTTTATCCAATTTCACATGTGTTTCTTTTTTTAAATATTTTTATCCAATTGCACATGTGTAATGTTTTATCCATTTTCACACGTGTTATTTTTTTCATATTTTTATCCAATTGCACATGTGTTATTTTTTATCCAATTTCACATGTGTTATTTTTTGATATTTTTATCCAATTTCACATGTGTTATTTTTTTTATATTTTTATCCAATTTCACATGTGTTATTTTTTTATATTTTTATCCAATTTCACATGTGTTATTTTTTTATAATTTTATCCAATTTCACATGTATTATTTTTTTTATATTTTTATCCAATTGCACATGTGTTATTTTTTAAAAATATTTTTATCCAATTGCACATGTGTTATTTTTTATCCAATTTCACATGTGTTATTTTTCATATTTTTATCCAATTTCACATGTGTTATGTTTTATCCATTTTCACATGTGTTATTCTATTTTTATCCAATTGCACATGTGTTATTTTTTATCCAATTTCACATGTGTTATTTTTTTATATTTTTATCTAATTTTCCATGTGTTATTTTCTTTATATTTTTATCCAATTTCACATGCGTTATTTTTTTTTTATTTTATCCAATTTCACATGTGTTATTTTTTAAAATATTTTTATCCAATTTCACATGTGTTATTTTTTTATATTTTTATCCAATTTCACATGTGTTATTTTTTTAATATTTTTATCCAGTTGCACATGTGTTATTTTTTATCCAATTTCACATGTGTTATTTTTTTATATTTTTATCCAATTTCACATGTGTTATTTTTTTAAATATTTTTATCCTATTGCAAATGTTATTTTTTATCCAATTTCACATGTGTTATTTTTTTTATATTTTTATCCAATTTAACATGTGTTATTTTTTTATATTTTTATCCATTTTCACATGTGTTATTTTTTTATATTTTTATCCAATTGCACATGTGTTATTTTTTATCCAATTTTACATGTGTTATTTTTTTATATTTTTATCCAATTTCACATGTGTTATTTTTTTTATATTTTTATCCAATTTCACATGTGTTATTTTTTTATATTTATATCCAATTTCACATGTGTCATTTTTTTATATTTTTATCCAATTGCACATGTGTTATTTTTTATCCAATTTTCCATGTGTTATTTTTTTTATATTTTTATCAAATTTCACATGCGTTATTTTTTTATATTTTATCCAATTTCACATGTGTTATTTTTTTAAATATGTTTATCCAATTTCACATGTGTTATTTTTTTATATTTTTATCCAATTTCACATGTGTTATTTTTTATATTTTTATCCAGTTGCACATGTGTTATTTTTTATCCAATTTCACATGTGTTATTTTTTTTATATTTTTATCTAATTTTCCATGTGTTATTTTTTTTATATTTTATCCAATTTCACATGTGTTATTTTTTTATATTTTTATCCAATTTGACATGTGTTATTTTTTTAAAATATTTTTATCCAATTGCATATGTTTTATTTTTTATCCCATTTTACATGTGTTATTTATTATATTTTTATCCACTTTTACATGTTTTTTTTATATTTTTATCCAAATTCACATGTGTTATTTTTTTATATTTTTATCCAATTGCACATGTGCTATTTTTTTATATTTTTATCCAATTTTACATGTGTTATTTTTTTATATTTTTATCCAATTTTACATGTGTTATTTCTTATATTTTTATCCAATTTCACATGTGTTATTTTTTTATATTTTTATCCAATTTCACGTGTTTTTTTTTAACATTTTTATTCAATTGCACATGTTTTATTTTTATCCCATTTCACATGTGTTATTTTTTAAATATTTTTATCCAATTTCGCATGTGTTATTTTTTTTATATTTTTATCCAATTGCACATGTTTTATTTTTATCCCATTTCACATGTGTTATTTTTTTAATATTTTTATCCAATTTCACATGTGTTATTTTTTTATATTTTACTCCAATTTCACATGTGTTATTTTTTTTATATTTCTTTATCCAATTTCACCTGTGTAATTTAATTGTTAAGTTTTATCGAATTTCACATGTGTTATTTTTTAAAAATGTATTTATCCAATTTCACATGTGTTATTTTTTAATATTGAAATCCAATTTCACATGTGTTATTTTATTTCCAATTTCACATGTTATTTTTTTAATATTTTTATCCAATTTCACATGTGTTATTTTTCTTTTTAATATTTTTATCCAATTTCACATGTTTTATTTCTTTTTAACTATTTTTATCTAATTTCACATGTGTTATTTATTTAAATATTTTTATCCAATTTCACATGTGTCATTCTTTTTTAATATTTTTATCCAATTTCGCATGTGTTATTTTTTTAATATTTTTATCCAATTTAACCTGTGTTATTTTTTCTTAATATTTTTATCCAATTGCACATGTGTTATGTTTTTTATCCAATTTAACATGTGTTATTTTTTTATATTTTTATCCAATTTCACATGTTATTTTTTTTATATTTTTATCCAATTTCACATGTGTTATTTTTTTATATTTTTATCCAATTTCACATGTGTTATCTTTTTATAATTTTATCCAATTTCACATGTGTTATTTTTTTATATTTTTATCCAATTGCATATGTGTTATTTTTTAAAAATATTTTTATCCAATTGCACATGTGTTATTTTTTATCCAATTTCACATGTGTTATTTTTCATATTTTTATCCAATTTCACATGTGTTATGTTTTATCCATTTTCACATGTGTTATTTTTTTATATTTTTATCCAATTGCACATGTGTTATTTTTTATCCAATTTCACATGTGTTATTTTTTATATTTTTATCTAATTTTCCATGTGTTATTTTCTTTATATTTTTATCCAATTTCACATGCGTTATTTTTTTTTTTTTATCCAATTTCACATGTGTTATTTTTTTAAATATTTTTATCCAATTTCACATGTGTTATTTTTTTATATTTTTATCCAATTTCACATAAGTTATTTTTTTTATATTTTTATCCAATTTCACATGTGTTATTTTTTTTATATTTTTATCCAATTTCACATGTGTTATTTTTTTCATATTTTTATCCAATTGCACATGTGTTATTTTTTATCCAATTTTACATGTGTTATTTTTTTATATTTTTATCCAATTTCACATGTGTTATTTTTTTTATATTTTCATCCAATTTCACATGTGTTATTTTTTTATATTTTTATCCAATTGCACATGCGCTATTTTTTTTATATTTTTATCCAATTTCACTGTGTTATTTTTTTATATTTTTATCCAATTGCACATGTGTTATTTTTTTTATATTTTACTCCAATTTCACATGTGTTATTTTTTTTATATTTCTTTATCCAATTTCACCTGTGTAATTTAATTGTTAAGTTTTATCGAATTTCACATGTGTTATTTTTTAAAAATGTATTTATCCAATTTCACATGTGTTATTTTTTAATATTTATATCCAATTTCACATGTGTTATGTTATTTCCAATTTCACATGTTATTTTTTTAATATTTTTATCCAATTTCACATGTTTTATTTCTTTTTAACTATTTTTATCTAATTTCACATGTGTTATTTATTTAAATATTTTTATCCAATTTCACATGTGTCATTCTTTTTTAATATTTTTATCCAATTTCGCATGTGTTATTTTTTTAATATTTTTATCCAATATAAAATGTGTTATTTTTTCTTAATATTTTTATCCAATTGCACATGTGTTATGTTTTATCCAATTTTACATGTGTTATTTTTTTATATTTTTATCCAATTGCACATGTGTTATTTTTTTAATATTTTATCCAATTTCACATGTGTTATTTTTTTTATATTTTTATCCAATTTCACAGGTGTTATTTTTTATCCAATTTCACATGTGTTATATTTTCATATTTTTATCCAATTTCACGTATTATGTTTGATCCTATTTCACATGTGTTATTTTTTTAATATTTTTATCCAATTTCACATGTGTTATTTTTTTAAATTTTTTATCCAATTGCACATGTGTTATTTTTTTTAAATATTTTTATCACATTTCACATGTGTTATTTTTTTTATATTTTTTATTTTTTTTAAATATTTTTATCCAATTTCACATGTGTTATTTTTTTTAAATATTTTTATCCAATTTCACGTGTGTTATTTGTTTTTATATTTTTATCCAATTTCACATGTGTTATTTTTTTTTAAATATTTTTATCCAATTAAACATGTGTTAATTCTTTATATTTTTATCCAATTTCACATGTGTTATCTTTTATCCCATTTCACATGTGTTATTTTTTTATATTTTTATCCAATTTCACCTGTGTTATTTCTTTAAATATTTTCATCGAATTTCACATGTGTTATGTTTTATCCAATTGCACATGTGTTATTTTTTAATATTATTATCCAATTTCACCTGTTTTTTTTTAAATATTTTTATCCGATTTCACATGTGTTATGGTTTATCCAATTTTACATGTGTTATTTTTTTATATTTATATCCAAGTTCACATGTGTTATTTTTTAAAAATATTTTTATCCAATTTCACATGTGTTATTTTTTTTATATTTTTATCCGATTTCACATGTGTTAGGTTTTTTTAATATTTTTATCCAATTTCACATGTGTTATTTTTTAATATTTTTATGCAATTTAACATGTGTTATTTTTTTTTTAATATATTTATCCAATTTCACATGTGTTATGTTTTATCCAGTTTTACATGTGTTATTTTTTTATATTTTTATCTTATTTCACAGGTGTTGTTTTTTTATATTTTTATCCAATTTCACATGTGTTATTTTTTATATTTTTATCCAATTGCACATGTGTTATTTTTGATCCAATTTCACATGTGTTATTTTTTTTCTATTTTTATCTAATTTTCTATGTGTTATTTTTTTTATATTTTTATCCAATTTCACATGTGTTATATTTTTATTTTTTTATCCAATTTCACAAGCGTTATTTTTTAAAATATTTTTATCCAATTGCACGTGTTATTTTTTTTCCAATTTCACATGTGTTACTTTTTTTATATTTTAATCCAATTGCACATGAGTTATTTTTTATCCAATTTTACATGTGTTACTTTTTTTTATATTTTTATCCAATTTCACATGTGTTCTGTTTTATCAATTTTCACATGTGTTATTTATTTATATTTTTATCCAATTTCACATGTGTTATTTTTTTTTATATTTTATCTAATTTTCCATGTGTTTTTTTAAATATTTTTATCCTATTTCACATGCGTTATTTTTTTATATTTTTATCCAATGTCACATGTGTTTTTTTTTTATATTTTCATCCAATTGCACATGTGTTATTTTTTTTATCCAATTCTACGTGTGTTATTTTTTTATATGTTTATTCAATTTCACCTTTGTTATTTTTTTAAATATTTTCATCCAATTTCACATGTGTTATTTTTTAATATTTTTATCCAATTTCACCTGTTTTTTTTAAATATTTTTATCCGATTTCACATGTGTTATGGTTTATCCAATTTTACATGTGTTATTTTTTTATATTTTTACCCAAGGTCACATGTGTTATTTTTGAAAAATAATTTTATCAAATTTCACATGTGTTATGTTTTATCCAATTTCACCTGTGTTATATTTCTATATTTTTATTCAATTTCACATGTGTTATGTTTTTTTAATATTTTTATCCAATTTCACATGTGTTATTTTTTATATTTTTATCCAATTTCACATGTGTTATTTTTTCATATTTTTATGCAATTTCACATGTGTTATGGATTTTTAATATTTTTATCAAATTTCACATGTGTTATTTCTTTTAATATTTTTATCCAATTTCACATGCCTTATGTTTTTTTTTATAATTTTTTCCAATTTCACATGTGTTACTTTTTAATATTTTTATGCAATTTAACATGTGTTATTTTTTTAAATATTTTTATCCAATTTCACATGTGTTATGTTTTATCCAATTTCACATGTGTTATTTTTTTATATTTGTATCCAATTTCACATGTGTTATTTTTTATATTTTTATCCAATTGCACATGTGTTATTTTTGATCCAATTTCACATGTGTTATTTTTTTTCTATTTTTATCTAATTTTCCATGTGTTATTTTTTTTATATTTTTATCCAATTTCACATGTGTTATATTTTAATTTTTTATCCAATTTCACAAGTGTTATTTTTTTAACATATTTTTATCCAATTGCACGTGTTATTTTTTATCCAATTTCACATGTGTCACTTTTTTATATTTTTATCCAATTGCACATGTGTTATTTGTTATCCAATTTAACATGTGTTACTTTTTTATATTTTTATCCAATTTCACATGTTATTTTTTTATATTTTTATCCAATTTCACAACTGTTATTTTTTTTTAAATATTTTTACCCAATTGCACATGTGTTATTTTTTATCTAATTTCACATGTGTCATTTTTTAATATTTTTATCTAATTTTCCATGTGTTAATTGTTTTTATATTTTTATCCAATTTCACATGCGTTATTTTTTTATATTTTATCCAATTTCACATGTGTAATTTTTTTCATATTTTTATCCAATTGCGCATGTGTTATTTTTTATCCAATTCTACATGTGTTATTTTTTTGATATTTTTATCCAATTTTACATGTGTAATTTTTCTTATATTTCTATCAAATTTCACAGATGTTATTTTTTTATATTTTTATCCAATTTCACATGTGTTATTTTTTTTTATATTTTTATCCAATTTCACATGTGTTTTTTTTTTAAATATTTGTATCCAATTCATATGTGTTATTTTTTTTTATATTTTTATCCAATTTCACATGTGGTTTTTTTTAAATATTTTACTCCAATTTAACATGTGTTATTTTTTTTATATTTTTATCCAATTTCACATGTGTTACTTTTTTATATTTTTATCCAATTTCACATGTGTTATGTTTTATCAAATTTCACATGTGTTATTTTTTATATTTTTATCCAACTTAACATGTGTTATGTTTTATCCAATTTCACATGTGTTATTTTTTTATATTTTTATCCAATTTCACATGTGTTATGTTTTATCCAATTTCACATGTGTTATTTTTTTGATATTTTTATCCAATTTCACATGTGTAATTTTTTTTTATTTTTATGCAATTTCACATGTGTTATTTTTTGATATTTTTATCCAATTTTACATGTGTTATTTTTTGATATTTTTATCCAATTTCACATGTGTTATTTTTTTGATATTTTTATCCTATTTCACATGTGTTATTTTTTTGATATGTTTATCCTATTTCACATGTGTTATTTTTTTCATATTTTTATCCTATTTCACATGTGTTATTTTTTTGATATGTTTATCCAATTTTACATGTGTTATTTTTTGATATTTTTATCCAATTTCACATGTGTTATGTTTTTTATATTTTTATCCAATTTCCCATGTGTTATTTTTTTGATATTTTTATCCAATTTCACATGTGTTATTTTTTTGATATGTTTATCCAATTTTACATGTGTTATTTTTTATATTTTTATCCAATTTCACATGTGTTATGCTTTGATATTTTTTATCCAATTTCACATGTGTTATTTTTTTATATGTTTATCCAATTTCACATGTGTTATTTTTTATATTTTTATCCAATTCAACATGTGTTATTTTTTAAAATATTTTTATCCAATTAATATGTGTTATTTTTTATCCAATTTAACATGTTATTTTTTTATATTTTTATCCAATTTCACATGTGTTATGTTTTATCCAATTTCACCTGTGTTATTTTTTTATATTTTTATCCAATTTCACATGTGTTATGTTTTATCCAATTTCACACGTGTTATTTTTTATACTTTTATCCAATTTCACATGTGTTATGTTTTATCCAATTTCACGTGTTATTTTTTATATTTTTATCCAATTTCACATGTTTTATTTTTTTATATTTTTATCCAATTTCACAACTGTTATTTTTTTAAAAATATTTTTACCCAATTGCACATGTGTTATTTTTTATCTAATTTCACATGTGTCATTTTTTTATATTTTTATCCAATTTCACATGTGTTATGTTTTAAAATATTTTTATCCAATTTCACATGCGTTATTTTTTTATATTTTATCCAATTTCACATGTGTTATTTTTTTCATATTTTTATCCAATTGCACATGTGTTATTTTTTATCCAATTCTACATGTGTTATTTTTTTGGTATTTTTATCCAATTTCACATGATTTATTTTTTCAAATATTTTTATCCAATTGCACATTTGTTATTTTTTATCCAATTCTACATGTGTTATTTTTTTGATATTTTTATCCAATTTCACATGTGTAATTTTTCTTATATTTCTATCAAATTTCACAGATGTTATTTTTTTTTATTTTTATCCAATTTCACATGTGTTATTTTTTTTTATATTTTTATCCAATTTCACATGTGGTTTTTTTTTTTAAATATTTTTATCCAATTCATATGTGTTATTTTTTTTTATATTTTTATCTAATTTCACATGTGGTTTTTTTTTAATATTTTACTCCAATTTAACATGTGTTATTTTTTTTATATTTTTATCCAATTTCACATGTGTTACTTTTTTATATTTTTATCCAATTTCACATGTGTTATGTTTTATCAAATTTCACATGTGTTATTTTTTATATTTTTATCCAACTTAACATGTGTTATGTTTTATCCAATTTCACATGTGTTATTTTTGTAATATTTTAATCCAATTTCACCTGTGTTATTTTTTTTTATATTTTTATTCAATTTCACCTGTTTTATTTTTTTGATATTTTTATCCAATTTCACATGTGTTATTTTTTCATATTTTGATGCAATTTCACATGTCTTATGTTTTTTAAATATTTTTATCCAATTTCACATGTGTTACGTTTTATCCAATTTCACATGTGTTATTTTTTTATATTTTTATCCAATTTCACATGTGTTATTTTTTTTATATTTCTATCCAATTTCACATGTGTTATTTTGTTTTAATATTTTTATCCAATTTCACGTGTTATTTTTTAAATATTTTTATCTAATTTCACATGTGTTATGTTTTATCCAATTTCACATGTGTTATTTTTTAATATTTTTATCCAATTTCACATGCGTTATTTTGTGTATATTTTTATCCAATTTTACATGTGTTATGTTTTATCCAATTAAACATGTGTTATTTTTTTTAATATTTTTATCCAATTTCACATGTGTTACTTTTTATCCAATTTCACATGTTATTTTTTTGATATTTGTATCCAATTTAACATGTGTTATTTTTTTGATATGTGTATCCAATTTCACATGTGTTATGTTGTATCCAATTTCACATGTGTTATTTTTTAAAAATATTTTGATCCAATTTCACATGTGTTATTTTTTAAAAATAATTTTATCAATTTCACGTGTTATGTTTTATCCAATTTCACATGTGTTATTTTTTAAAAATATCTTTATCTATTTCACGTGTTAGTTTTTTTAATATTTTTATCAAATTTCACATGTGTTATGTTTTATCCCATTTCAAATGTGTTATTTTTTTTAATATTTTTATCCAATTTCACATGTGTCATTTGTTTAAATATTTTTATCCAATATCACCTGTGTTATTTTTTCATATTTTATGCACTTTGACACGTGTTATGTTTTTTTAATATTTTTATCCAATTTCACATGTGTTATTTTTTTAAATATTTTTATCCAATTTCACATGTGTTATTTTTTTAAATATTTTTATCCAATTTCACATGTGTTATTTTTTTAAATATTTTTATCCAATTGCACATGTGTTATGTTTTATCCAATTTCACATGTGTTATTTTTTTATATTTTTATCCAATTTCACATGTGTTATTTTTTTTATATTTTAATCCAATTTCACATAAAATTTTTTTTTTAATATTTTGATCCAATTTCACATGTTATTTTTTTAAATATTTTTATCCAATTTTACATGTGTTATGTTTTATCCAATTTTACATGTGTTGTTTTATCCAATTTCACATGTGTTATGTTTTAAAATATTTTTATCCAATTTCACATGTGTTATTTTTTTATATTTTTATCAAATTTCACAAGTGTTATGTGTTTTTAATATTTTTATCCAATTTCACATGTGTTATTTTTTTAAATATTTTTATCCAATTTTACATGTGTAATGTTTTATATAATTTTACATGTGTTATTTTTTTTGAATATTTTGATCCAATTTCACGTGTTATTTTTTTAAAATATTTTTATCCAATTTCACATGTGTTATTTTTTTAAAATATTTTCATCCAATTTCACATGTGTTATTTTTTTGATATTTTTATCCAATTTCACATGAAATTTTTTTTTGTAATATTTTTATCCAATTTCACATGTGTTATTTTTTTAATATTTTTATCCAATTTCACATGTGTTATTTTTTTTATATTTTTATCAAATTTCACATGAAATTTTTTTTATAATATTTCTATCCAATTTCACATGTGTTATTTTGTGTAATATTTTTATCCAATTTCACATGTGTTATGTTTTATCCAATTTCACATGTGTTATTTTTTCTATATTTTTATCCAATTTCACATGTGTTATTTTTAATATTTTTATCCAATTTCACATGTGTTATTTTTTTTGAATATTTTTATCCAATTTCACGTGTTATTTTTTTAAATATTTTTATCCAATTTCACATGTGTTATGTTTTATCCAATTTCACATGTGTTATTTTTTTATATTTTTATCCAATTTCACATGTGTTATTTTTTTTATATTTTTATCCAATTTCACACGTGTTATTTTTTTGTATTTTTATCCAATGTCACATGTGTTATTTTTTTATATTTTTATCCAATTTCACATGTGTTATTTTTTTTATATTGTTATAAAATTTCACATGTGTTTTTTTTTTAATATTTTTATCCAATTTCACATGTGTTTTTTTTTTAAATATTTTTATCCAATTTCACATGTGTTATTTTTTTAATATTTTTATCCAATTTCACATGTGTTTTTTTTATATTTTTATCCAATTTCACATGTGTTTTTTTTATATTTTTATCCAATTTTACATGTGTAATGTTTTATATAATTTTTACATGTTATTTTTTTTGAATATTTTTATCCAATTTCACGTGTTATTTTTTTTAAATATTTTTATCCAATTTCACATGTGTTATTTTCTTTAATATTTTTATCCAATTTCACATGTGTTATTTTTTTGATATTTTTATCCAATTTACCATGTGTTATTTTTTATCCAATTTCACATGTGTCATTTTTTAAGATGATTTTATAGTAACTGAGTTAAGAGAGAGGAGGTGGCACATTTGGAACGAAAATTGTGGTAAACGTTTTTTTTAGCTGAAAGAGGTTATTCATACTAAATAACCAAGTAAAAACCTTTGTTAGCAGTTTGTGAGGTTCAGTGAAAAAATTAGCTAGATTGACTGGACAATAATAACAGTCCGAAAAATAATAAAAGTGCATCGTTTTATGTTAAACTAACAGAGAAAACTGAAACAAAAATTCGAACAGGTGTTTTTTTTTAATTTTAAAAAAAAAAAATCTCAAATCTAATAATCACGAGATTTATCACCAAAAAGTTTGGTCATATGTGAAAAAACCCCCAAAAAATTTGTGAAAAATAAACGATATTAAAATATATTAAACAAAATTAGTTAAATAAGATATTAAAAACAAAATACAATAAACATAAACAAAGTCCACACAATTTCTACAATTTTATACTATTTAAAATAGTTGAAAAACTAAAAACAAAATTATTAATAATCTATATCAATATATCATAGGAGCACGCACAACACAAAGGATGAAGACTGCAGTGTACCTCTGCTAGCAACTTTAAATCTCATTTATATTTTTTTTTGTTTCTATATTTCCAAATAAAAAAAAACATAACCCTTGCTGATTATGAACGTCGACTGCAAATGCAGATCTCAAAATAAAATTGGCGTAAATATTATTTAAATAAAAAATACCGTTTTAAATACTTCAATGCAAAAATTGTTTGACGTAAATATTATCTTTATACAAAATTGATTGATGTAAATATTATAACACGAAAAATATTTGATTTAAATCTTTAAATTCTTTGTTATTTTTATTTAAATACAAAAATTGATTGATGTAAATATTATTTTAATACAAAAATTGATTGTTGCATATATATTATTTAAATAAAAAATTAATTGCTTTACATCTTATTTTAATAGAAAAATAAATTGATGTCAATATTATTTTAATACAAAAATTGATTGCTGTAGATGTTATGTCATTCCAAAAATTGATTAATGCAAATATTATTTTAATAAAAATATAGACTGACGTAAATATTATTTTAATACAAAAATTGATTGACGTAAATATTATTTTGATATAAAAATTCATTGATGTAAATATTTATATACGAAAACTAATTGTTGTACATATTATTTAAATACAAAAATTGATTAATGTAAAAATTACGCTACACCAAAAATTGATTGATGCAAATATTATTTTAATACTAACATTGATTGACGTAAATATTATTTTAATACAAAAATTGATTGACGTAAATATTATTTTAATAAAAAAATTGATTGACGTAAATATTATTTAAATAAAAAAATTGATTGACGTAAATATTATTTAAATAAAAAATTAATTGCTGTAAATCTTATGTTAATACAAAAATTAATTGATGTAAATATTATTTTAATACAAAAATTGATTGATGTAAATATTATTTTAATACAAAAATTGATTTATGTAAATATTATTATAATACAAAAATTGATTTATGTAAATATTTTAATAAAAAAATTGATTGATGTAAATATTATTTTAATACAAAAATTGATGCATGTAAATATTATTTTAATACAAAAATTGATTGATGTAAATATTATTTTAATAAAACATTGATTGGTGTAAATATTATTTTAATACAAAAATTGATTGATGTGAATATTTTAATACAAAAATTGATTTATGTGAATATTATAATACAATGATTGATTGATGTAAATATTATTTACATACAAAAATTGATTGATGTAAATATTGTAATACAAAAATTGATTGATGTAAATATTAATATAATACAAAGATTGATTGATGTAAATATTAATTTAATACAAAGATTGATTGATGTAAATATTATTTTAATAGGAAGATTGATTGATGTAAATATTATTTTAATACAAAGATTTATTGATGTAAATATTTAATACAAAGATTGATTGATGTAAATATTAATATAATACAAAGATTGATTGATGTAAATATTAATTTAATACAAAGATTGATTGATGTAAATATTATTTTAATACAAAGATTGATTGATGTAAATATTAATATAATACAAAGATTGATTGATGTAAATATTAATTTAATACAAAGATTGATTGATGTAAATATTAATTTAATACAAAGATTGATTGATGTAAATATTAATATAATACAAAGATTGATTGATGTAAATATTAATTTAATACAAAGATTGATTGATGTAAATATTAATTTAATACAAAGATTGATTGATGTAAATATTATTTTAATACAAAGATTGATTGATGTAAATATTAATTTAATACAAAGATTGATTGATGTAAATATTATTTTAATACAAAGATTGATTGATGTAAATATTATTTTAATAGAAAAGTTGATTAACGTTAATATTTAAATACAAAGATTGATATTTACATATAAAATTGATTGATGTAAATGTTATTTTTATACAAAAATTGATTGATGTAAATATTTTTATATAAAATGATTGATGATAACGGTTCTTGTGATACAAAAACTAATTGATGTAAATATTCTCTTAATGCAAAAATCGATTGATGTAAATATTTTAGTACAAAAACTGAATCGTGTAAATATTATTTGATACAAAAATTTATTGATGAAAATATTATTTTAATACAAAATGTATTTCGTGTAAAAAATATTTTAATACAAAAATTGATTGATGTAAATACTATTTTAATACAAAATGATTCATGATAATATTTTTAATACAAAAATTGATTGATGTAAATATTGTTTTTATGCAAAAACTGATTCGTGTTAGTATCATTTTAGTACAAAATTTAATTGTTGTACACATAATCAATTAAAACAGTAATACACAACGAAAATGTTTGTAAAAAACAATGGAAAAAACACAAATAGATGATTATTATGAATGACAAAAATAGATTGATATTTCTTTTAACATTTTTCTGTTTTTATTTCTCTTTTAGTTGGAGCTTGACAATTTTTACAAACTCTAAAGTAATTTTTTCTTATTCCTTAAATCCACACACACTGCTCACAAATTTTATGTAGAGAGAGTGTGTGTAAATTCTGATCATTTAAAGAACCTCTAAAAATGTTGAACAATTTTTAATGCCATACATACCATAACTTTTCTTCACGTTATTTGAAGGAATAGAAGGCAATGGCTCATGACCTGAAAGTAAACATTTTTTTATATGAATAAACTGTAAAGATTTACTCATTTTATAGAAATGATCATGAACTTCGATACGAATGTATTTTGTGAACTGGATTTATGTAAATGTTCTTTCAGGTTTTCTCTGACACCTGGCCAATGCTGAAATATGCCGAGCGCCGCCGAACAAATCTTTAAAACGCTAAGAAACAGAAAATAAAATTCATCTAATACGAATCACAAATTAAAAACTGGAAAAGCAGTGAAATAAAATATAACAACAACATAAGTTTTATAAATAAATATTGTTTTTTTTATTTGTTTTAAATAAGTAAAAACATTTCTTTTTTTGCATGCGATTAAGAACTATATTTTTTTTGGGGGGGAGGGGGGTTCAAAGTTAATTCCTCTAATCGATAACTATTTGTTCCAAGCCCACCCTACATTCTCTTCTGTAGAATTTTCATTTTTTTTTTTTTTTTTTTTTTTTTAGCTATGTCCTGCACCTCATTTCGGGTGCTATCAGTATATACTCTTCAACTTGCTCCGGCGTCTGAACTTGTTTGGGTAATCGTGTTTGTTGATGCTTTCGGATTGACTAATCAATTTGACCAATGCTCATCATATTCCAGCAGTTTGCATAAGTTTTTAGTTCAGCCCTACCGAACATTTATGAGAATATAGTTCACAAAATGCATTACTACATAAACTTCTAACCGGAAGTTTATAAACTTACATATGTCAAAATGTAAAGAATAATTATTTTACCCATAATTATTTTACCCATAATTATTTTACCCATAATAACTAAAATTACTTCTGTAATCGTTGAGGGCACTTTTTAGATTTACCAACTCCTGTTTTTCAACACTCTTTATGGATTTATGATCATTTTTTATAACTTACATGAATTCATTTACTGTAGTTTAAAAAGAAGGACGATTATTATTTCTACTGTAACATATTTGACTGATTGTAATGATTTAACTTTAACATAAACTTAAAAGAGAATACTTATCTTGTGAGTAACATTTATGTAATGTATCTGTGGAAATACAACATAGTTAATATAAGGTGTTTGTGAAAAGTAAATGC
>NC_136508.1:89524722-89527222 GCF_053919585.1 Euprymna scolopes | reverse complement strand
AAATTCAAGAAAGGCAAAGATATGCACTGGAAAGAGAAGCAATATTACGATCGAATGAATTATATGAGGTAAGTAGACGTACACAAGGTCAGTTGAGAGTGGCTCAACGACATCAGAATGAATCGGAAACCCAACGAAGCTTTCGCCTATACCAAGGGCAACAACGAGAGGCTGCATGGAGAGAGAGTATGACTTTGCCCCAGCAATTGACAGAAAACGAGGCAGCTAGACAACGAATGACTGCTTTGAGACACCATGAAATAGAACACTGCAATAGAAAAGGATTGCTCTACAACAAAAATGACTCTCTCACTACAGCTGATATAGGAAAAATGGACAAAGTATGTCAACATTGCTCAGCTGTAAAATTTAAAGGAGAACCCCCTGGTTGTTGTTGTTCTTCTGGCAAAGTTGTGCTTGATAGCTTTCCACCACTGCCTCAGTTGCTTCAAGATTTGCTCTCCGGCAATGGTCCCATCTCTAAAGATTTTCTGCAAAATCTACGCAGTTATAACAATTGTTTTGCAATGACATCATTTGGTCACAAAATTGTGGCAGTACATGGGTGGAATCCTTCTTTTAGAATTCGAGGCCAGGTTTGCCACCAGATTGGGGGTCTTTTACCACCTGAAGATGAAACAGCAAAGTTTATTCAAGTCTACTTCTTGGATAGTCTGGAAGAGGAACTACATAATCGGGGACGTGACAGTAGACTCAATAGAGACATTCTCCAAAGTCTGACTGAATTTTTACATGAGAACAACAGCTTCATTTGTCAGCTGAAAACAACAAAGGAGAGGATTGAAGAAGAACACTTGGTAGAACATAAAGTTGTCATAAGGGAAGGCCGCAAGAAGAGCATCCACGGCGATTCAATGCTCCAACAACAACGTATGAGATTGGAATATTAATGGAGAATGAACCAACAGCTAACCGGGATATTGTCTTGCGTTTTAGAAATGATACATTAAAATGGATCTCCGAACTACATCCCCTCTACGATACTTTAATGTACCCGTTAATGTACCCCTATGGTTCTCCATCTTACAACATCTACATAAAGGCATCCAATGGGCGAAAAGTTACCCAACAGCAATTTTATTCGTACCATTTAATGACTCGGCCTGGAAACTATTTTCTCTGGTACCGAAGGCTATTTCAACAATGGCTGGTGGATGTGTACTGCAAGATTGAAACAGAACGTTTACAGTTCCTGAGGCGTGAGCAACAGACCCTGAGAGCTGACAATTATAGCAACTTGAGAGATTCAATTCTTAGGGAGGATGGGAATCCAGAACAGTTTGGTCAACGAGTTGTTCTTCCGGCAACTTATACAGGAGGCCCTCGATACATGTTTGAGCGTCAAAGTGATGCCATGGCATATGTTCGGCGAATGGGCCGAGCCGACCTCTTCATCACGTTCACAACAAATCCAAAGTGGACAGAAATTACAGAAAATTGTCTTCAAGGGCAAGACCCTCAGGATCGTCCAGATATTGTTGCCAGGGTTTTCAGGCAGAAGCTAAAAAAGTTACTTGAATTTATTAAAAAGGGAGGATTTGGCAGGTTGAGGGCTTTCCTGTACAGTATTGAATATCAAAAAAGAGGACTGCCGCATGCACACATCCTCACCTGGCAGGCCCCAGAGGACAAACTTCTACCAGAAAAAATGGATCTCTGCATATCTGCAGAGATCCCTGACAAAGAGGAAGATCCTGATCTTCATGCTAAAGTGATGGCACATATGGTGCATGGACCTTGTGGACCATTTAATCCAAAGTGTCCATGTACGATTGACAACAAATGTTCCAAAAAATACCCAAAAGAATTTCTTCAGTGTACCGAGCAAGGCCAAGACTCTTACCCCAAGTACAGGCGAAGAAAACCAGAAGATGGAGGCCAGACTGGTACAATAAGGATGAAGAGAAATGGTCGGTATGTTAATCAAGAAATAACAAACCAGTGGATTGTTCCGTACAACAAGGTCCTCCTTCAGCAGTTCAACGCTCACATTAACGTAGAAATTTGCAGCTCGATCCAAAGCATCAAATATGTCCTCAAATACGTGAATAAAGGATGTGATCAAGCAGTGTTTGAACTACAAAGAACTGATGGAGCAGCTAACCAACAAGGCCAAGTACAAAGTCACATTGTGGATGAGATCCAGCAGTTCCAGAATGCAAGGTATGTCGGCAGTTCAGAGGCGGCCTGGAGGATATTGGAACATCCCATCCATGAACATTTCCCCCCAATTGTACAACTTTCTGTTCATCTTGAAAATGGGCAGCATGTCATGTTCTCAGCTGATACTGCTCTGGAACGAGCCCAAGGTCCACCGCCTGCCACAACTTTGACACCATTTTTTCAACTCTGCCATGAGGATGACTTTGCAAGGGGTCTCAAATACGTAGAAGTCCCGAGTTTTACACTTGGAACAAATCGACAAAGAAATGGATGAGAAGAATGCGTGGGGTACAAGTTGAAGGTACTGAAAATGATG
>NC_136508.1:89506667-89509167 GCF_053919585.1 Euprymna scolopes | reverse complement strand
GTATCACGATACAATAATAATATATAATGACACATGACAGAAATCAGAGTATTTAGGTTATACAAGCCGAGTATATAAGCTTATATATTATAGTACTTACCTTCATCTTTGTTTATTCACCCTAATTTCCTTATCACCTTTTCTTTCATTCACCCTTCATTCCTTACTTTCTTTCATCTATATATTTCTTCATTTTTTTTTTTTTTTTTTTTTTTTTATAAATTACTTTTTCTACCCGGGTATACAAAGATCCCATATCCATACATGCACACACCCAAAAATATCGATATGCATGCATTATTACGAGGTTCACTCAAAAACAATCTATTACTCGTTTGGTTACAAATATACCTTCATACAGGTACTTGTTTCGGTTAGTAATACCATAACTGCTCGATGAAGTAGAATATTAAGCAACTTACGTAACCCATACCGGTATGATCATAGTTGCGACCTCACTTATCCTCTTTGTGGGGGGGGGTTATTTGATGGGGGTTAGTTGTACTCATAATTGTTCTAGTCTACTAATTTAGAGTTCTTTAAGTGCGTGTATTCTGAAATGTTTGCAGGATATAGCAGTTTCTTTTTTGTGATATTTAATAATTTTTCTCTGTCTTTAAACCTAGTTATCTCAAGTTTTTCTGATAAGCATAATGGACATGGTGAGTTCAATGAGTGGCAAGTATTGGCCCTCCTAATAATCTTCCATTCTATACTAGGTGTTTTATTTTCTCTAACTAATTTCCAGTAATATAACGATAGGGAAGTGTCCTTTTCATATGTTTGATTACTCATCGAGCGTGTATGTCCATAGAATCTATTTTTGAAAGTCATTTGGGTACTTCCTATGTTGAATCTTTCGTCCCTTGGGTTCTCCATCGGGAATATCCTAGCTTGGTATACCACTGATGAGGTCAGACATTCATTTTTTATTGGGCATTCCTAAGGCTTTTTACAGTTACATTTATTCACCGCAGTGTTTGCACTAGTCTTCTCTATTAGTCGTCTTTAAAATTCTTCCATTATGCTTTTTTATAATCCTTTCTAAGTTATCACTACAGCTATAACTTAATTTTAATGTATTTTTATTAAATATTTTATGTAATATATTATTTGGTGGGAAATGCTTGTTAATAAGTTGTAAAAATTTTGTACAAAGTTTTGTTTTCAACATAATATTAAAGGGGGGTGTGAACCAAATAATTTTCCTACCACGATTTCTAGATCCATTTGTGCTAGTGTTAGTTACTTTATATTTTATCTCTATGTCCTTATACCCACTATTTTTAAGTGCTGTATTATAAATAGCTTTGCAATCATTGAAAGTTACTTCATTAGATGAATTGTTACTTATTCTACTTCCAATAGATAATGGTATATGCTTAATAATGGATGGTGGATGGTTAGACTGCGGGTGTATATAAATAGGATTAGCATTATCCTTCATATATGGTTTATAAGTATTCAAATCCAGATCTAAAGTAACGTCAAGGAAATTAACCTGTTTTAAGTTAGCATTAACTTCTACTTTTAGGCCAAAATCTTTCATGTCCCTATGGATTGCTCTCCTAATCTGCTCACATTTAACACTTGTAGCATTCTTCACTATTATGAGCCCATCATCACGATATAGGCCCATGTCCCTTCTATCAATAATATTATCTTTTGTTAAATTATAAATGATATAAAGTCCAACGAGATCTGTTGCCTCTGCAGAGTCCAGCGATCCCATTGATACCCCGAAACATCGTTTTGCCCATTTTTTGCCCATTGTTCTCCGTTATAGACAAAGACAAAGATTACTACCCGTCAATCACAAAGGATCTCTTTGGAAAGGCAATTGAATTTGCTAAAACCTATACCAATGTCTCCGATGAGGATTTGGATATCATTATGAAATGCCGCACAACTGTCCTTGTCATACACATACACATATATACATATACATACATATATACATATATATATATATATACATATAAACATATATATATACATATACACATACATATATATATTCATATATATATGTAGGAAAAGTAATTTATAAAAAAAAAAATGAAGAAATATATAGATGAAAGAAAGTAAGGAATGAAGGGTGAATGAAAGAAAAGGGGATAAGGAAATTAGGGTGAATAAACAAAGATGAAGGTAAGTACTACAATATATAAGCTTATATACTCGGCTTGTATAACCTAAATACTCTGATTTCTGTCATGTGTCATTATATATTATTATTGTATCGTGATACATCTTATGTATATCTGCCTTACCATCGAAAGGGTGTTTGCTTAATATGAGGATAGGCCTATGAACTTCATGCTGAATTACAATATAAACTTTTACGTAGTGTAAATTTTTACGAAAAAACCTATAACTTAGGAACATGTAACAAGCGGGTGGGGCTATGAAATATAACTATGCGTGTAGAGTTTGATAGAAAAAGGGAATTTATATGGTAAATGTATTCATGTCTGTCTCTACTTTAGATGTATCATTT
>NC_136508.1:89491667-89501667 GCF_053919585.1 Euprymna scolopes | reverse complement strand
ACATGCTCAAGCAGACATGACACTAAAGATGGTCATTGTTATACATACATATATATATACACACTCACACACACATATGTACACATATCACACACATATATACATGCGTACATACAAAATAAGCACACATACATATACATACACACACACATGCAAACATAAACAAGACGGTCATTGGTATACATACATATAAATGTATACATGCATACATACATGTCTATAAGCATACGCTCATATATACCCATATGCATACACAATGCATAATAAACAACCATTCTTATACATACCCACATGCATACATACTCATATACATACATATACAGTCACATATACAAATACATACACACATATACTTACACATACATATACGTACACATATGCACATATATATACATACACTTACCTACATATACATACACATCTATATATATGCAGTCATACACTTACACACATACATGCACACATACATATACATATACAGACACACATGCATTCATACACATACATGCAATATACACACATACATGCATACAAACATATATAAATGTATATATACAAACATAAACATATATACACATACATATACTCATAGATACAAATACATATAAACTCACATGTACATATATAAATATACATACACAGATACATACATAAATACATATAATGATGGCAGATTAATTGTTACATGCATCCAGCATTACAGGCGTACACACGTCGCAGCTTTTTATCGCCATAGGAAATTCTTTTTTTTTTTTTTTTTTTTTTAATAGACAAATGCCTGAGGGAGTATCTATACAAAGATGATGTTACAGAGTTTTACCTTTGTACGACAGCTAAATCTCTCTCTCGGGTCAAAATGTTGACATCCAGGAACATGCAAGAGCAAGATAGCCAGCAGCAAGTCAATACATGCATAACAACACATACATGCATACAAACATTTATAAATGTATATATGTACACACACAAACATATATACACATAGACACATATACATACATATAAACATAGATATAAATACATATAAACTCACATGTACATATATAAATATACACATACATACATATATAAATATACATACACATATACATGGATACATATAACGATGGCAGAATAATTGTTACATGCATCAAGCATTACAGGCATACACACGTCACAGCTTTTTTATCGCCACAGGACTTTTTTCTTTTTCTTTTTTGTTTATAATAGACAAATACCTAAGGGCGTATCTATACAAAGATGGTGTTACAGAGTTTTAGCTTTGTACGACAGCTAAATCTCTCTCTCTCGGTTCAAAATGTTGACATCCAGCAACAAGCAAGAGCAAGATAGCCAGCAACAAGTCGAACTGCAGACCAGCTTAATGCGGGTACTGGTCTCCCGCTTTGTTTTTTCTTTTTCTTTAAATAAAAAGTTTGATTTAGACAAACACTTTTGGAATAATAACTGACGATGATATAAACAAATTCATACATTTTTTCACAACTAAACTCAGCGACGGATAGTCAAAATGTAAACAGTACACCAACATATATTAAAGAGGCTAACGTTTTTTTAGTTTTTTTAAATTAAAAGTTTGGCTGAGACAAACACTTTTGGAATAGTAACTGACGATGATATAAACAAATTCATACATTTTTTAACAAATAAACTCAGGGACGGATAGTCAAAATGTACACAGACCACCGACATATATTAAAGATGCTTACTATTTCTTTTTTTTTTTTTTAAATAAAGAGTTTGGTTGAGACAAACACCTTTGGAATAGAAACTGACGATGATATAAACAAATTCATACATTTATACAAATATACATACACATATATATATACATACATATATATATATATACATATATCTCTATATATATACATACATATATATACATATATATATATTCATATATCTATATATCTATATATATACATATATATATCTATATATATATATATATATATATCTATATATATACATATACATACATATATATACATATATATACATACATATCTATATACATATATATATCTATATACACACATACACACATATCTTTATACATATATATATACATATCAATATGCATATATACATACATATCTATATACATATATATATCTATATATACACATATATACATCTATATATACATATATACACATATATAAATATATACATGTATATATACATATATACACATATATAAATATATACATGTATATATACATATATATATATACATATATATATACATACAAACATATACATGCATATACATGTATATATACATATACATATACACATATATATAGATATACATATACACATATATATAGATATACATATATATATACACATATATATAGATATACATATATATATACACATATATATAGATATACATATATATATATACAAATATACTTATATACATATATATATACATATATACCTATATACATACATATATACATATATATATACAAATGTCTATATATAAATATATATATATATACACATATGTATACACATGTATATATACCTATATCTATAACTATATATATACATATAGATATACATACATACACATATACATTATATACATATATACATATGCACATACATATAGATATATCCACATATATATGTATATAAACATAAATATATATGCACATATATGTATACATACAAATATAAACATACATATATGCATGTATATATATACAGATATATCTATATACATACATATGTATACATACATATACATATATATAAATGTATATATATGTATATATATATATATCTATGTATATATATATATATCTATGTACATATATATAAATATATACATATTTTTATATCCATATATATATCCATATGTACAAATAAACATACATATTTTTATATCCATATATATATCCATATGTACAAATAAACATACATATTTTTATATCCATATATATATCCATATGTACAAATAAACATACATATATGCACATATATATACACACAGATATATATATATACATATATATATATACATATCTATATATACACATATATATATACATATATATACACATATATATATACATATCTATATATACACATATATATATACATATATATACACATATATATATACATATCTATATATACACATATATATATCTATATATATACACATACATATACCTATATATATATATATACATATATATATATATATAGACATATCTATATATACACATATATATATCTATATATATACACATACATATACCTATATATATACACATACATATGTCTATATATATATACATATATACACATATATACATACATATTTACATAAATACATATATATATACACACAAACATATATACATATATATATACACAAATATATATACATATATATATATACATATATGATAAAATGTACATAACTACATATACATATATATGCATATATATACCTATACATCCATATATACATACATATATACACATATATACATACATATATACACATATATACATACATATATACACATATACATATATATACCTACATATGATGATTGCAACTTATTGTAAGACGAGTGCAACTCCCTCACACATTTAAAATCCATGAGCCCAAATGCCTGAGGGAGTATCTGTACAAAGATGATGTTACAGAGTCTTAGCTTTGTACGACAGCTAAGTCTCTCTCTCGGTTGAAAATGTTGACATCCAGGAACATGCAAGAGCAAGATAGCCAGCAGCAAGTCAATACATGCATAACAACACATACATGCATACAAACATTTATAAATGTATATATGTACACACACAAACATATATACACATAGACACATATACATACATATAAACATAGATATAAATACATATAAACTCACATGTACATATATAAATATACACATACATACATATATAAATATACATACACATATACATGGATACATATAACGATGGCAGAATAATTGTTACATGCATCAAGCATTACAGGCATACACACGTCACAGCTTTTTTATCGCCACAGGACTTTTTTCTTTTTCTTTTTTGTTTATAATAGACAAATACCTAAGGGCGTATCTATACAAAGATGGTGTTACAGAGTTTTAGCTTTGTACGACAGCTAAATCTCTCTCTCTCGGTTCAAAATGTTGACATCCAGCAACAAGCAAGAGCAAGATAGCCAGCAACAAGTCGAACTGCAGACCAGCTTAATGCGGGTACTGGTCTCCCGCTTTGTTTTTTCTTTTTCTTTAAATAAAAAGTTTGATTTAGACAAACACTTTTGGAATAATAACTGACGATGATATAAACAAATTCATACATTTTTTCACAACTAAACTCAGCGACGGATAGTCAAAATGTAAACAGTACACCAACATATATTAAAGAGGCTAACGTTTTTTTAGTTTTTTTAAATTAAAAGTTTGGCTGAGACAAACACTTTTGGAATAGTAACTGACGATGATATAAACAAATTCATACATTTTTTAACAAATAAACTCAGGGACGGATAGTCAAAATGTACACAGACCACCGACATATATTAAAGATGCTTACTATTTCTTTTTTTTTTTTTTAAATAAAGAGTTTGGTTGAGACAAACACCTTTGGAATAGAAACTGACGATGATATAAACAAATTCATACATTTATACAAATATACATACACATATATATATACATACATATATATATATATACATATATCTCTATATATATACATACATATATATACATATATATATATTCATATATCTATATATCTATATATATACATATATATATCTATATATATATATATATATATATCTATATATATACATATACATACATATATATACATATATATACATACATATCTATATACATATATATATCTATATACACACATACACACATATCTTTATACATATATATATACATATCAATATGCATATATACATACATATCTATATACATATATATATCTATATATACACATATATACATCTATATATACATATATACACATATATAAATATATACATGTATATATACATATATACACATATATAAATATATACATGTATATATACATATATATATATACATATATATATACATACAAACATATACATGCATATACATGTATATATACATATACATATACACATATATATAGATATACATATACACATATATATAGATATACATATATATATACACATATATATAGATATACATATATATATACACATATATATAGATATACATATATATATATACAAATATACTTATATACATATATATATACATATATACCTATATACATACATATATACATATATATATACAAATGTCTATATATAAATATATATATATATACACATATGTATACACATGTATATATACCTATATCTATAACTATATATATACATATAGATATACATACATACACATATACATTATATACATATATACATATGCACATACATATAGATATATCCACATATATATGTATATAAACATAAATATATATGCACATATATGTATACATACAAATATAAACATACATATATGCATGTATATATATACAGATATATCAGTATACATACATATGTATACATACATATACATATATATAAATGTATATATATGTATATATATATATATCTATGTATATATATATATATCTATGTACATATATATAAATATATACATATTTTTATATCCATATATATATCCATATGTACAAATAAACATACATATTTTTATATCCATATATATATCCATATGTACAAATAAACATACATATTTTTATATCCATATATATATCCATATGTACAAATAAACATACATATATGCACATATATATACACACAGATATATATATATACATATATATATATACATATCTATATATACACATATATATATACATATATATACACATATATATATACATATCTATATATACACATATATATATACATATATATACACATATATATATACATATCTATATATACACATATATATATCTATATATATACACATACATATACCTATATATATATACATATATATATATATATAGACATATCTATATATACACATATATATATCTATATATATACACATACATATACCTATATATATACACATACATATGTCTATATATATATACATATATACACATATATACATACATATTTACATAAATACATATATATATACACACAAACATATATACATATATATATACACAAATATATATACATATATATATATACATATATGATAAAATGTACATAACTACATATACATATATATGCATATATATACCTATACATCCATATATACATACATATATACACATATATACATACATATATACACATATATACATACATATATACACATATACATATATATACCTACATATGATGATTGCAACTTATTGTAAGACGAGTGCAACTCCCTCACACATTTAAAATCCATGAGCCCAAATGCCTGAGGGAGTATCTGTACAAAGATGATGTTACAGAGTCTTAGCTTTGTACGACAGCTAAGTCTCTCTCTCGGTTGAAAATGTTGAGATCAAGCAACAAGCAAGACCAAGATAGCCAGCAACAAATTAAACTGCAGACCAGCTTAATGCGGGTACTGATCTCCCTCTTTATGGTTTTTTAAATCAGAGATTTGCTTCTCCTAGAAAGATTGCCTTCACCACGGCTTACATATATATACATACATATATATATATACAAATATATATACACATATATATATACAAACATATATACATATATATATATACACATATATATACATACATATATATATAGAAATATATATACAAATATATATACATACATATATATAAATATATATACATATATACATACAACATATATACATATATATACATACATATATACATACATATATATATAGTTACATACATATATACACATATACATATATATATACATAGTTACATACATACATACATATATATATACACATACTTATATATACATAGTTACATACATACATACATATATATATATACACATATATATATACATAGTTACATACATACATACATACATATATACACATATATATATACATAGTTACATACATACATACATATATACACATATATAGATACATAGTTACATATATACATATATATATATACATATATACACATATATATATACATATATATATACATATACATATATACACATATATATACATATATATATACATATATACGTATATATATCCATGTATATATACATATACATATATACACATATATATACATATATATATACATATATACGTATATATATCCATGTATATATAGACATATATACATATATATATATATATATATATACATACATATATACATATATACGGACATATATACATATATATAGACATATATATATACATATATACATATACATATATACATATAATATACACATATATACACACATATGCATATACAAATATATATACATATATATATATACAAATATATATATATGTACATATATATATAAATATATATGCATATATATAAATATATAAATATATACAAATACATATGTATATATAAATATATATATAAATACCTATAAATATATATATATATATATAAATATATATATAAATAGAGTAATTTATAAAATATATATGGCGATTAAGCTACACTGAATATTCGGCATTTCATCCCCTATAGGATTCGTCAGGCTTATGCACGCAGTTTGTGGTTGCTTCTTGTTTTTATATATGTTGAGGATTTCTAGTTAGCCAATCAGCTTTCTAGTATCCACCGCGCCCCTTCCTATCAGCCAATGGACATGCATTTTATCGAACAAAGGATCTGTTTTAGAACTAGGTTAGTGGTTTAACTAGCTCTACCTACATATTGAGCACTTTTGAACTAAATACTTAAAGTTTACGCATAAATCTATACTTTCGTATATTCAATTTATGTGAGTAAATGAAGTAGTTATATAAATATATATATATATACATATATATAAATATATACATATATATAAATATATATATGCATATATATAAATATATATATATACATATATATAAATATATATATATAAACATATATATAAGGTAAAATTAAAGCCAAGAACAATGCGAGATTTTTTTTTTATATAGAGTAAAACTCTAAACAACAGTAAATTTTTTTTTTTATTTCTGTTATATCCAATGGTGTTATAAATCTCAATATATTTCAGACTTATTAGTCCTTTTTCAAGAGAAGACAGCGGAAGAGTGTTCTTCATGAGTGCAAACTCTGTCTGGCCGAGACTGAGGGATATAAGTAGGTTGTCGTTTGCTTGAAGCATTGTTGAAGAAAATTATAAGGTAAAATTAAAGCCAAGAACAATGCGAGATTTTTTTTCTTTCATGATTTCTCCGACAATGACGGCCAGTATGCAAGTCTCGTAGACCTTTTTCTCACAACTTGCCCTGAACTATGGTCAGTTTCCGTTCTGTCTCCTCTTGGATCTTCCGACCACTCAGTTGTATCAATAAGGATAAAAATGAAATGTAATAAGTCCTCAGGCGTACCTCTCCATCGTACAGTATATCGATACACTATGGCTGATTGGGATAGTTTCCATATATTTATATCGGATCTTCCTCTGCGTTCCATGTTTAAAAAGGATGTGTCGTCTATAGTATCAGACCTGACAGAATGGTTAATTGTAGGTATAGACAATTTCATACCCTCAAAAAAAGTTCCAGCAAAAACCTAACAGCCAGCCATGGTTTTCTCCAGAATGTGCTGTTGCTATTGTGCAGAGAAATCACTTTTTCTACTGCTTCACATGTAATAGATGTATGGAAATCTCATAGGATTAGCGAATCTCTCGACAGAGGCAACCTTTCTAGGGAAATTGCTCTTGACATATCAAAGGCCTTTGATAGGGTATGGCATAAAGGTTTACTTCACAAGATCTCCAGCTATGGTATAGCTGGAAATGTCTTCTCAATTATTAAATCATTTCTCTCTGATAGGGTCATAAGAGTAGTAGTTGATGGGCAAAAATCAGAAGCTCACAGTATAAATGCTGGAGTCCCTCAGGGGTCCATCCTTGGCCCAACTCTTTTCCTGATCTACATTAATGATCTTCCAAATCACATCCTTACATCATTCGTAGACATTTTTGCTGACGACACTACCATCTATGGTAGCACATCTAAGACAGTAAACGACCAAGTTCTCTCCGATTCTCTCTCCTCTGATCTTGATCACGTTGTACAATGGGGAAAGGAGTGGCTGGTTACTTTTAATGCATCTAAAACCCAGGCTTCTATCTTTACATCATCAACGTTCTGATCCCCATCTGGCATCAATTAAAATGAATGGCTCTCGTCTTGGGGAGGCCTCAAGTTTTGACAGGCTTCTGGTCGGATCTTTCTATCGATCCAGTAGATATCTCACTACCGATGCGATTCTCTATCTATATAAGAGCCAGATACGCCCAAGGATAGAATATTGTTGCCACATATGGGCAGGAGCTGCTAGAAAAGACTTGTCCTGCCTTGATAGGGTTCAAAATAGACTTTGTGGCCTGGTGGGAGATGTCCTTTTCTCTTCGCTGCAACCTCTATGTCACAGAAGAGATGTTGCGAGTTTGTCTCTGCTTTATTGTTATTTTCATGGAAAGTGTTCGCCTGAGCTTCAATCTATGGTCCCCCCTCGCCAAACTTTCGCAAGAAACACTAGACTAGCTGAAAACATTATCAATAATTTTCCCCACTTTTTATCTGTGCCTAAACCTAAACATAGATTCCATGATCAAAGCTTCTTTCTTCGAACTGCACGCCTGTTGTCTTCGATTTTCCTGCTTTTCAGCTGTCTATAATATGGTTGTCTTCAAGTCCAACGTGAACAAGTTTCTGATGAGCCGTTCCACATAAGTTAACAAATTTACCGAACT